>NC_054705.1:43536051-43566051 GCF_016097555.1 Gigantopelta aegis | reverse complement strand
CCCAGAAGGACCGCGCGTCAAACGAACGCTTTACCTCTGGGCTTCGTACCGCTCCTTGGTGTTTTTTTTTATTGTTGTTGTTGTTTTTTGAGGTTTTTTTTTTTTTGTTGTTGTTGTTTTGTGGGGGGGGGGGGGTATGAGGGGGGTAAATAATTTCAGTTTGGTTTGACGTAAGAAGAAACGTAACAGTGTTTTGGAAATAACAAAAAAAGAAAAGAAAAAAGGAACGATTTTTGTGTGCAATGTCGAGAGCAATCGGCTCAGAAATAAATAACTTGTAGTATATTCCATGATATAAAAAAGGCGTCCCCTGTGTGAATGTCCCCTATATTACACTCCGGTCTTTGATATATAAAATACTGAGCACATTTATAACCAAGATTGAGTTAACATATGGCAACCATAATCCCACCATCTATACACCTGAACATTAATTAAACACCACCTGTTATTCCAACCCCACAGTTAATTGTCATACATGTTCATGCATATATGCCGTTTTCGTCTTCCCCCGATATTGTCACTCTCGTTATTGACAAGGAAATTGTTTATTTATCGACGCACTCGACACATTTTATTTACGGTTATATGGCGTCGAACATATGGTAAGTACCACTTCATAGGTTACTCTTTTTCGATTACCAGCAAGGGATCTTTTATATGCACCATCCCATAGACAGGATAGCACATACCACGGCCTTTGATGTACCAGTCGTGGTGCGCACGCTTGAACGAGAAATAGCCCAATGGGCCCACCGACGGGGATCGATCCCAAACCGACCGCGCAACAAGCGAGCGCTTTACCACTGGGCTACGTCCCGCCCATCCTGTTATTGACAAGATCATATACAACAGGACGTGTTGTAAAATGTTTTATTCCAGCAGAATTCCAGCATCTATCAGTGGCGGACCGGCCTCGGTGGCGTCGTGGCAGGCCATCGGTCTACAGGCTGGTAGGTACTGGGTTCGGATCCCAGTCGACGCATGGGATTTTTAATCCAGATACCGACTCCAAACCCTGAGTGAGTGTTCCGCAAGGCTCAATGGGCAGGTGTAAACCACTTGCACCGACCAGTGATCCATAACTGGTTCAACAAAGGCCATGGTTTGTGCTATCCTGCCGCAAATAAAAGATCCCTTGCTGCTAATCGGAAGAGTAGCCCATGTAGTGGCGACAGCGGTTTCCTCTCAAAATCTGTGTGGTCCTTAACCATATGTCTGATGCCATATAACCGTAAAGAAAATGTGTTGAGTGCGTCGTTAAATAAAACACTTCTTTCTTTCTATCAGTGGCGGATCCAAACAAATCCATTTAGCGGGGCCCAGAGATATGAGGCGGAATGCCAAGGGAACTTTCGGGGGAGGTTTGGAGGGGGGTCGTAAAAAAATGAAAATTAATATATAATAAAATTATAACTATCGCAAAATTTAGGGGGGTCCGGGCCCCTGCCTCCCCCCCCCCCACACCCCCCTCGCCCGACCTGCCTCTGTGTATATACCTGAACATTAATTAAGTACCACCTGTTATTCCACCCCCACAGTTAATTGTCATACATGTTCATGCACATTTACGGTTTTCGTATTTCCCCCGATACGGTCACACCGGTTATTTTATTTTTTTTTATTATAATTTTTTTAATAAAGTGTATTAACCTCAGAAACAATATATATATATATATATATATATATATATATATATATATATATATATATATATATATATATATATATATAATATGTGTGTGTGTGTGTGTGTGTATATATGTTCGCGGAAAAAATGGTCCTGTTCACCAAATAATTGCATATTATATTTCATCATTTAGCAGTACTGACGGTAAAACAAAAGAAATGTGTTTACAGAATGTAAAGGTTCCACTTGTATGCCGTTTAATACAGGTTTGATTGTATTGGGTTAATATAACTCCTTTTGCGTATTAGGTCGTGACTGTCCTCGACCAGGCCTACTTCCGATTACAACTCAGAAACAAGACAGACAGATAAGGAGAAACCATCAACGTAAACGCGTCATGTCAGCTGCAACAACTACCAGAAACACGACATGACGTCATGGGAGGCCAATAAATCCAATTACAGTAAATCGACGACTCGGAAAGAAAGAAAGAAATGTTTTATTTAACGACGCATTCAACACATTTTATTTACGGTTATATGGCGTCAGACATATGGTTAAGGACCACACAGATTTTGAGAGGAAACCCGCTGTCGCCACTACATGGGCTACTCTTCCGATTAGCAGCAAGGGATCTTTTATTTGCGCTTCCCACAGGCAGGATAGCACAAACCATGGCCTTTGTTGAACCAGTTATGGATCACTGGTCGGTGCAAGTGGTTTACACCTACCCATTGAGCCTTGCGGAGCACTCACTCAGGGTTTGGAGTCGGTATCTGGATTAAAAATCCCATGCCTCGACTGGGATCCGAACCCAGTACCTACCAGCCTGTAGACCGATGGCCTGCCACGACGCCACCGAGGCCGGTCGACGACTCGGAGCAGTTGGAATGAGATGTCGCATAGCTTACAGTTTGTGGTTTCTCATTATCTGTCGGTCCTGTCTCATACCTCCGAAAACACTAGAAATTTTGCTTTGCGCCCACGATCTCAGTCAGCCTCCCCCCCCCCCCCCCCCCCCCCCCCCCACTCCCCTTGCTTCCGCCGTGCCGGCCTTTGATATACCAGTCATGGTGCACTGGTTGTCAAGAATGGTCAGACAGGAACTACAGCCTGATCAAACCAAGATCGTACGAGTTATCTCCCGTCGCCCTGACACTGAAGGAAAAAAGTACTGTGCTGCCGGTCATGACTTCTAAATCTAAAGGAAGAAATTGTTACTATATTCGAAATTCTAATTTCATGTCCCGGATCAAGTCCCTGGCTATCCAGAGACAGGACCCAGGATGGACATGCCTGAAATATTAGAGGTATAGGGTCATGATAAAAAACCGTTCAATCTAATTGCAACCAGTAAGCCTAGTAGCCATAAGGTATCATTGTCAAACAATTACTGAGTCGATATGCGGAACCACTGGCATGTCGGAACCCGTATTATTTGCTACATCTACATGTCGTGGTTAAGCCATCGGACATAAGGCTGGTAGGTACTGGGTTCGCAGTCCACTGCCGGCTTCCACCCAGAGCGAGTTTTAACGACTCGGTGGGTAGGTGAAAGACCACTACATCCTCTTTCCTCTCACTAACCATTAACCAGTCCTGGACAGACAGCCCATATAGCTGAGGTGTGCTCCCAGGACAGCGTGCGTGAACCTTAATTCGATATTAGTACGAATAGAAGTTGGAACGAAATGAAAATGCTACATTTACTACGGTGTTGATCCAGCACTCCATATCAGACGGGGGTGGTTTGGGGTGTGGTGCGGTGGGGTGGGTGGCGTGAGATGGGGTGGGGGGTGGAGTGGGGTTGGTGGGGTGGGGTCGGGTGGGTCTGGCATCACAGTTATTAGGTTTTGTACAATTACTTGAAAACCAGTGGTAAAACATTCGCCTGATAACCTGTCGGTCTGGGATCGATATCCGTCGGTGTCCCTTTTGGGCTATTTCTCGTTCTAGCCAGTGCACGACGATTGGTATATCAAAGGCCGTGGTATGTGCTATCATGTCTGTGGGTTAGTGCATATAAAAGATCCCTTCCTACTGAATGAAACCCAAATCGCTGCAGGTTTCTTCTCTGAGACTACGTGTCAGAATTAGCAAATGTTTGACATCCAATGGCCGATGATTAATAAATGTGGTGTTGTTAAACAACAAAAAGGAGAAGAAACACGTTAATGCCTTGAACTAACCAGTCGAGAGTTGGCGATGGTGTTAATCTGACGTTCTGTCCGTTATTAGGAGTTCAGCGACCCCGCCCACTTCACCCCGCCCGCTTGAAGTTCAGCGACCCCGCCGCACCTCACCCCGCCCGCTCTTGTTAATGACGTACGTGTGTGTGTTTTTTATTCATCAGTCACAATACACAACATGTACTCGTATATTTCAAATCCACCCCCTCCCCAAATCTGCCTTACTTCGGGGGCTCGGCACAATTTCCCTTTTTAGAATTGTGTAAAAACAAAAAACACACACACTCGCACGCACGCACACACACCCATACACCCACGCACGCACGCACACACGCACACACACACATACACACACGCACGCATGCATGCACATACACATATTGCCCATATTGTAATGGTTTTCAGAAAAAAATTGTATGCAAAGATATTAAAAAACAACAACAACAACAACAACATTATTTTCTTGCTTTAGACTCTTTTTATGTTTCGTTAATCAGCTGGTATAAACGATGTAGTGCGTCACTTTCAAATATTCAGCAGACCTGCTTTGGATGTAGACCGTGTAGAGCAATCTGAAATGTAAATAAATAAATAAATACATAGATACATAAATACATAAATAAATAAATCCTTGGACAGAAGCCTCGGCTTCCATTTGTTCGCGACATTAGGATCGAACCACCTCGGTGGACCTATGCAACTGATTGGTTCTTCTCTCTCGTTCTAACCAGTGCACCACAACATGTCAAAGGCCGTGGTATATGCTGTCCTGTCTGTGGCATGGTGCATATAAAAGATCCCTTGCTGCTAACGGGAAAATGTAGCGGGTTTCCTCTCTTAGACTCTATGTCAAAACTTTGTTGGCGTCGCTCGGAGACATGGCGTCTATTCAAGGTAGGGGCGAGACGTAGCCCTGCGGTAAAGTGCTCGCATGATGCGCGGTTCGTCTGGGATCAATCCCCGTCGGTGGTCCCATTGGGCTATTTCTCGTCCCAGCCAATGCACCACGACTTATATAGCTGTATATGCTATCCTGTCTGTGGGGTGGTGCATATAAAAGATCCCTTTCTACTAATGGGAAAATATAGCGGGTTTCCTCTGTTAAACTATATGTCCAAATTAAAAAATAAATTGAAAAATTAAAATTAAAATGTACCAAATTTTGACATCCAATAGTCGATGATTAATACATCAATGTGCTCTATTGGTGTCATTAAACAAAACAAACTATTCCAAGCAGGCTTCTATTTGTATTGCATACACAATTTTCTACCATAACCTTATTGTAAAGTCATATTCTAATGTAGGCATCCTATCTCACTGAATAATCAAAACCCGTTTCCTTTCCTGTTCGCGCCGTGTGGTTGTAACCTTTTGGTGATCCGCAACGGAAATGGCGCGTATAACATGGGCATTAACCAGACAAAGCTATAGTAGCAGAAATGGGCCTTTGTAGAAGGCAGGTATCTCAAACCCCGCCTCCAACTGAGACAGGTTTCTATTTAAGGCAGGCCTCTATTTGAGAATTTACGGTAAATAAATAACGAAAGAAAAAAGAAAGAAAGAGAAAAATGCATACCTTAAGAAACTAAATATCAATAAGATAGAAGCAAATATTCTTTTGGACAAAACTCCGGTTAAAAACACCAAAAAAACCCTGCTCTGTTATGACAGGTTCTAAACTGTATTATGATACATTATCGTATTCAGACATGCTTCATACTGCTGTGATGAAATGGCAACATCGATTTTACTTGAAATCTTAAATGGTCTACTATATATGCAAAGCCCTCTATTACCACCCAAAAATTAAAATTAAAATAGTATCAATATAGAATTTTGCACAGAATTTTGACGACCAATATCGTTACTTACAATTTAAAAATTATTGATAGTGAGACCTGTACTTTGTCATGTTTTGTAATGTGTTGTCGTTCAGATTGTCTGGAATGCTCGGATAAAATTGGATAATGAAATACTGTAAACATATATTTAATGTAAACCTTTCGCTGGAACTTGTCATATTTGATTTTAAAGAAAAATACTAAAACAAGTACTACAGTGAAATCCCTCAAAACCGGACCCTCTGTAAACCGGAATTCCCTCAAAACCGGACCCTCTGTAAACCGGAATTCCCTCAAAACCGGACATCTTTCATGGTCTTTTTTTAAAAATCAGTAAAGAACTTAACCTCTCTAGACCGGATACCTCTAAAACCGGACATTTTACTTGGTTCCGAGGGTGTCCGGTTTAGAGGGGTTTCACTGTACTTTTGGTCTCTTATTACCCTTACCTAAACACTATATATAATTGCAAAAAAAAAATAAAAAAATACTTCGATGACTAATGTTTTAAACGAAAACACCATTATTCAAAATAGTATAGCAACATCTGCTCAATTACTTGACCAGTACCTAGCCCTAAGGTCCCATTGGTGCTGGTCATGGTGATGGAACTGTGGTTGTTGCGCCGTTTCCTGAAATGGAACATATATAGAGAATAACTGGTCACTATCTGAACATATCGGCTTCATCCTTGAAGGTTAAATAGCTAACATGCCGCGATTGTTAAATGGCTAACATGCCGCGATTGTTAAATGGCTAAAATGCCGCGATTGTTAAATGGCTAAAATGCCGCGATTGTTAAATAGCTAACATGCCGCGATTGTTAAATAGCTAACATGCCGCGATTGTTAAATAGCTAACATGCCGCGATTGTTTAATAGCTAACATGCCCCGATTGTTAATGGCTAACATGCCGCGATTGTTAAATAGCTAACATGCCGCGATTGTTAAATAGCTAACATGCCGCGAAGCTCTGCGTGAGCAGGATAAAACAGAAATCTTAAGGCAGTAACCGGGTATTGTGTTTATCCTGCAAGACGAGAACTTAATCAAATGAACCGTTTTATTTCACAACTTAACCGTTGTCTAAGACGTAGGCTCAAACCTGTTGAATGCCTTGTCATTATGTACATAAAATTAAAACAGTTCTTAAACAACAAAACAAAAATATCTTGTTTTAAATTAAAATATTCTTTAAAAATCAAAACAATTTAAACTATTATATAAAAAAGATATATGTTTTTTAAATATAGAAAAATATCTAGTCACCATATCTTGACAATACATATATTGATTGCAGGATAAAGACTTAAATAGTTCTTCGTGTGTTATAGCCGTTTCATACATATTACGCACACAAATTAAACACATACAAAACACATATACACATAGTGTGAAACAATTGGATAGATATCACACATACACAAACACAAATAGATAAATACACATAAACACACACTATAAAACTTAAACACACTTAAGAAAGAAAGAGAGAGGGGAGGGAGAAAGGCAGGGAGGGACAAATATAGATAGAAATATAGATATATAGACAGACAGAGAGACAGACAGACACACACACACACACATACAGAAAGACATATAGATGGATGGATGGATGGATGGATGGATGGATATAGATAGATAGATAGATAGATAGATAGATAGATAGATAGACAGACAGACAGATAGACAGATGGATGGATGGATGGATATAGATAGATAGATAGATAGATAGATGGATGGATAGATATAGGGATATATAGAGGGATAGGTAGGTAGATAGATAGATATATAGGTAAGTATATAGGTAGGTAGGTAGATAGGTAGGTAGGTACGTAGGTAGACAGACAGAAAAATAGAGAGACAGACAGACAGATCGATGGATAGATGGATGGATTGATGGATGGTTGGATGGATAGACAGACAGATGGAGACAGACAGGCAGGCAGACAAACATACAGAGACAGAGAGAGAGAGAGAGAGAGAGAGAGAGAGAGAGAGAGAGAGAGAGAGAGAGAGAGAGAGAGAGAGAGAGAGAGAGAGAGAGAGAGAGAGAGAGAGGGGGTGGGAGAGAGCATACCTTTCGACAAACAATCGCTCAGCCGGGTTTCCAGGCATTTGACTTCTGCCTTCAGTTTGTAAATTCTAGAAAACAAAATAATTTTACTTGTGTGTCAAACTTCAATTTCATATTGACGATACCAAAACACCCCTTACATATATAAATTATGATGTGTCACCGAAGTATGTTTGTTTAAATGCAAACAAACAAAAAACCCGTTCTGCTGTGTCTTCCATTAATTTACATCCAATTGGCAAAGTTATCAAATTCTGAAAGTATGTGATCTGAAAACTATTTGAAACAAAATACTTGATATCACATACTAATAACACACGTGTGATAACAATTTAGAGACATTTGACTGGCTGCTCCAGGTTGCCACTGCCATACCATCCAATTAAAAAAGGTACCATCGAAATCGATGGCACTGTGACGTATAAAATAACCTGAAATTGATTTGTCTGTGACGCATAAGTTAACTACAAACGATAGACGATCCGATCCGATAATATTTTAACATGCTCCTATACCACTAGGGTTTCGATCATGTCCGCCCCAGGGTTCGGCCTCTGAGAGGCCAGGGGCCCAATTCGGGGTAGATAACGCTAGACGTTTACGTTTATTGAAAAACTGGGGTTTTTTTTCAGGATATACTTAATATAAGAAGAGAATACGGTCCGTTAAATATCATATATCTTATATTTCGTTGTTGTAAAATGTATACAACTCGCTTTGGATAATTAGATACGTTTCAAATCAGTTCGTTGTAACATAAATGGTATCTAACGGCCACACACGTAATCTTATCTAAGGGTGGGCGATATTACCGGGTTACCGATCAATTGCAGTATAAAACTCCAGAACCCGTTTACATCGTATCGGGAGTTTAATACTGCCATTAATCGGTAACCCGGTAATATCGCCCACCCTTAGATAAAACCTCCCGATACGATATATCCAGAACCCATTTACAGATTCCCAGTCTGGAGCTCGTCGCGGTAAGACGTGTTTCGATTGTGCACACTGCACGTGCTTTCGTGTGCTCGACTTGGGGATCCTTCATTTCGTTGTTTGTCAGCGAAATGAAATTTTCTACTGGGATGTATGCGGCCATTGGAACTGATTGAACGCTGGAACGCTTCTCGTTTCGACAGCCTGCACCACCAGATTGGATTCTTTTTTAACGAGATTCCTTGCCTCCACGTCATTTCTCCGGCTGACTATGTCGACTTGCAGAACGCCACGGTTGTTCGCGTTTAGTCTCTACATGTCCGAGCCTGACCTAGTAGCACTGGAAGATTGACCGCCCCGCTCTAAGAAGAAACAGGAAGCGGGGTCGACCCCTACTACTCTCTTCTAGACTTTACTTTGCTTTATATTGATACCATCTCGTCGGGCCCGTCCGCACCACTATACCAACCCATGACGACTGGACTAAGCCCTAGTCTTATACTCTCTCGTTCAGACGGACCCGGCTTCTCAAGATCTGTATTTCAGCACAGCACTACACCTTCAACGTCTAATGACTGTCAGACTAGGGGTTGTCTTGAGCTGTGCACCCAAACGGCCTTAACGAGGCCACTCACGTGGGCATATAGATCGGACTTTAAACTTTTAGATCTGCGTTCAAAAGTTTATGTCGAAATTACTTTTTTTAATATTATTAAATAGTCCGATCCTCTCTTCTTTTTCTTATTTAGTTTTGGACTGTCCTTCTAAAATGCTCCAAATTCTATTAACTCAAAATTCTGCCCATTTTCAACTCTACCCTACACTCCCCCACCCATCCCGAGTCAGGCCACCGATGGGCGTGTTCAAAACCCTAGTGGTATATGATCACGTTAAAGTAGTTATCGATCAATCAACCCGTTTATACGATACATTCGAGTCTTTCCGTCATTATGATCGGCAATTTTCGTAAAATGCATTTGGGGGGTATATTATCACTTTCGAAACATCAGAATAGCATAGTGAAATAAAAATATATATTAAGGATTACTAATTTAGCTTTACTTTGGTTTACAAACATCGACGATAGTAATAATTTACTATATGAATATATTTTTAATACAACTTTAGCTTTAAACATCCACATATTGTCCGCAATATATTGCAATACACGTATCGCAACACACATACATATATATCGCAACACACATATATATATATATCGTAATATGTCGCAATACACGTATCGCAACACACGTACATATATATCGCAATATATTACAATACACGTATCGCAACACACATACATATATATCGCAATATATTACAATACACGTATCGCAACACACATACATATATATTGCAATATGTCGCAATACGTAGTGACGTGTGCCAATGGTACAGCATTCGTTTGATGCGCGGTCGGTCTGGGATCGATCCTTCTCAATGGATCGTTGGGTTATTTCTCATTCCAGCCAGTGCAACACGACTGGTATATCAAAGGTTGTGGTATGAGTTATTGTGTCTGTGGGATGGTGCATATAAAATATATCTTACTACTAATGGAAAACATGTAACGGGTTTCCTCTCTAATGCGATATGTCAAAATTACCAAATGTTTGGCATCCAAGTATGAACAGCTGATGGTTAATAAATCAATGTGCTCTAGTGGTGTCATTAAATTTAACTTTAACTTTAGCAATACGAAAATTACTTGCTATACCTAACCCTAGTATTCTAGCTCAAACAACCAGAAGTAGGTGCCAGAAAGCCGTGCTAAAAAAAAAAAACATCTAGCACACGCCCCCTAGACGGTAATGCACCCTTTCCATTGGTTAATTGGTCGTGTCCCTTTAGGAAGTAGATGACCGTTGCTACCTGTACATTACGTCATTCCGTAATCGAAGGTAGTGCGTGACATCACGCAATATGTAACACTGCAATCATTCCTTCAAGTGACGTAATATATACTAGCCATGAGAAGGGTCGCGACGTCACGGTACAAAACTAAAAAATGCAGTTAATTTTATAATAATTATCTTACAGTTATATGACTCATTGAACTAGAAAGATGTCTGACACTCGTCCATGTGTAGATGTCGGGGTTTTGTTTTTCTTTCTTTCTTTCTAACACTCGTCTCACGAAAATCAAAATGAAACTCGTGTAAAAAATAAAACACACATCACATCTACAAAAGGAGTCGTACCAGAAACTATTATACTCTACTTACCTGTGATAGCAGCGTCTGTGGTGATAGCCAGGATGCCAACGATGTCGGGCTTCCGAACAGACAAGGAAAATTCCGAGCAACACGACGACAAGAATCAACGAAGTCTTCATTTTCAGCAGAGAACGGCTTCTGTCGTAGAACGACCAATGATCTTATTTATACACTAAAATAATGTATCACCTGCAAAATGGAGTTAATTGAAATAAAGTCACGCTGAGAAACATCAAAGAGACGCAAGTTGGTTTTAGATATTCTACGTGGACAAACGTGGTTAACATTGCCTCGCGTACAGAAATATGGCTTCAATACTGTACTGTTAAATTAATAGAGGTAAAGTGGGTGTACTTTGTAAATGTAATATTTGTCCACAAAACACGCGTTTACTGTCAATATGTGCATTTATTATATACATAGCTGTAAAATATATAGATATAGAAACCATAAAAGTGATATTCAGTGAAAAGTCTTGTTTTCATTGCATATTAGTTACAGTGAAAATACAGAAATCATATTATATTGTTTGTGAACAAATTCGTATGATTCAATTATCTCTCTTGTAAATGATTAAGTTTTAATTATTGAGGTCGGTGTCGCGTCATAGTCTTTAAGATTGGTGATTACCAATGCATCTGATTCTTTGATTGTTTTTGTTGTTTTTTTGTTGTTTTTTTGTGTGGGTTTTTTTATGTGGGTGTTTTTTTTAAAAGTAATTTAAACTAGTGTACCTATTTAAAATGGGAATGAGGCGTACAAATATCTAAACCAGATACATAGGAAGCTAAATAATTGAGACACATTGTCCTGTCGTTGAGTTTGAGTTATAGTTTAACTTGCAGTTCAGGTCATGTTCTTGGTGCTGTGGCATTTTCTTTAGTAGAATCGCTTTATCAAATATGTTTAAACAACATTTATTAAACAATTATTACTTTAATAATTAAATAATGATAATTTGTATTCACATTTCTTTTAAAAAGTCAATGGTCATGTGAACTGTATGAAAAGATCCCTACAGAAGAAACATATGATGACGTTTCGTGTTTTCGATAGGATAAGTGAAAGATATTTTTAAAAAGCGAAAGATATTGTCAAAATTAGGAAACGTGTATGTATTAAATATACCATGTCATGGTGTGGGGGGTTTTCAAATACGATGTTCACACATCACGAGATGATATAAGAATCGTATTCGAAAAAAACACCCCATGAAACAACCTCTATGTTTTATTGTTTCTCATTTAATATTTGTTTGTTTTCCAGTTTGTTTGGGTTTTGTTTTCTAGTTTTATTTATATTTCACGAAATAATCGATTGTCTAGTGAAACCAAAGTGGATGGGGTGGCGGGTGGGTATCTCAAATCTCTAGTGGAATCCAAAGTGGATGGGGTGGCGGGTGGGTGTCTCAAATGTCTAGTGGAATTCAAAGTGGATGGGATGGCGGGTGGGTGTCTCAAATATCTAGTGAAATTCAAAGTGGATGGGGTGGCGGGTGGGTGTCTCAAATGTCTAGTGGAATTCAAAGTGGATGGGATGGCGGGTGGGTGTCTCAAATATCTAGTGGAATCCAAAGTGGATGGGATGGCGGGTGGGTGTCTCAAATATCTAGTGGAATACAAAATGGATGGGGTGGCAGGTCGGTGTCTCAAATATCTAGTGAAATCCAAAGTTGATGGGATGGCGGGTGGATGTCTCAAATATCTAGTGAAATCCAAAGTTGATGGGGTGGCGGGTGGATGTCTCAAATATGTAGTGGAATTCAAAGTGGATGGGGTGGCGGGTGTCTAGTGGAATTCAAAGTGGATGGGATGGCGGGTGTCTAGTGGAATTCAAAGTGGATGGGGTGGCGGGTGTCTAGTGGAATTCAAAGTGGATGGGGTGGCGGGTGTCTAGTGGAATTCAAAGTGGATGGAGTGGCGGGTGTCTAGTGGAATTCAAAGTGGATGGGGTGGCGGGTGTCTAGTGGAATTCAAAGTGGATGGGATGGCGGGTGTCTAGTGGAATTCAAAGTGGATGGGGTGGCGGGTGTCTAGTGGAATTCAAAGTGGATGGGATGGTGGGTGTCTAGTGGAATTCAAAGTGGATGGGGTGGCGGGTGTCTAGTGGAATTCAAAGTGGATGGGGTGGCGGGTGTCTAGTGGAATTCAAAGTGGATGGGGTGGCGGGTGTCTAGTGGAATTCAAAGTGGATGGAGTGGCGGATGTCTAGTGGAATTCAAAGTGGATGGGGTGGCGGGTGGGTGTCTCAAATGTCTAGTGGAATCCAAAGTGGATGGGGTGGCGGGTGGGTGTCTCAAATGTCTAGTGGAATTCAAAGTGGATGGGATGGCGGGTGTCTAGTGGAATTCAAAGTGGATGGAGTGGCGGATGTCTAGTGGAATTCAAAGTGGATGGTGTGGCGGGTGGGTGTCTCAAATGTCTAGTGGAATCCAAAGTGGATGGGGTGGCGGGTGGGTGTCTCAAATGTCTAGTGGAATTCAAAGTGGATGGGGTGGCGGGTGGGTGTCTCAAATATCTAGTGGAATCCAAAGTGGATGGGATGGCGGGTGGGTGTCTCAAATATCTAGTGGAATCCAAAATGGATGGGGTGGCAGGTCGATGTCTCAAATATCTAGTGAAATCCAAAGTGGATGGGGTGGCGGGAGGATGTCTCAAATATCTAGTGGAATTCAAAGTGGATGGGATGGCGGGTGTCTAGTGGAATTCAAAGTGGATGGGGTGGCGGGTGTCTAGTGGAATTCAAAGTGGATGGGGTGGCGGGTGTCTAGTGGAATTCAAAGTGGATGGGATGGCGGGTGTCTAGTGGAATTCAAAGTGGATGGGGTGGCGGGTGGGTGTCTCAAATGTCTAGTGGAATTCAAAGTGGATGGGGTGGCGGGTGGGTGTCTCAAATGTCTAGTGGAATCCAAAGTGGATGGGATGGCGGGTGGGTGTCTCAAATATCTAGTGGAATCCAAAATGGATGGGGTGGCAGGTCGATGTCTCAAATATCTAGTGAAATCCAAAGTGGATGGGGTGGCGGGTGGATGTCTCAAAGTGGATGGGGTGGCGGGTGTCTAGTGGAATTCAAAGTGGATGGGATGGCGGGTGTCTAGTGGAATTCAAAGTGGATGGGGTGGCGGGTGTCTAGTGGAATTCAAAGTGGATGGGGTGGCGGGTGTCTAGTGGAATTCAAAGTGGATGGGATGGCGGGTGTCTAGTGGAATTCAAAGTGGATGGGGTGGCGGGTGTCTAGTGGAATTCAAAGTGGATGGGGTGGCGGGTGGGTGTCTCAACTATCTAGTGGAATCCAAAGTGGATGGGATGGCGGGTGGGTGTCTCAAATATCTAGTGGAATCCAAAGTGGATGGGGTGGCGGGTGTCTAGTGAAATCCAGAGTGGATGGGGTGGCGGGTGTCTAGTGGAATCCAGAGTGGATGGGGTGGCGGGTGTCTAGTGGAATACAGAGTGGATGGGGTGGCGGGTGTCTAGTGGAATCCAGAGTGGATGGGGTGGCGGGTGTCTAGTGGAATCCAGAGTGGATGGGGTGGCGGGTGTCTAGTGGAATCCAGAGTGGATGGGGTGGCGGGTGTCTAGTGGAATCCAGAGTGGATGGGGTGGCGGGTGTCTAGTGAAATCCAGAGTGGATGGGGTGGCGTGTGTCTAGTGAAATCCAGAGTGGATGGGGTGGCGGGTGTCTAGTGAAATCCAGAGTGGATGGGGTGGCGGGTGCGTGTCTCAAATATCATAATAAAACATCTTGCATATTTCATGTGACAGACCCCAGCTTTTAAATACAATAACATATCTTTACTATCCATTTTTAATAATTGAACTAAGACATTACTTACAATTTATTTATTGTTTTATTATATCCATTTCGTACATCAGAGTATTTCTGGTCATCCTTGTCATCCTGGTCGGCCATACTGGATTTTGTAATCACCTACCTTTGAGAAGTAACGGCTACGGAGACAGCTCTAGTCTATTTTAAATGGAATTTCGTCATGTCATCGTCTCAGACTTTTGTTTCAACTGATTGTAGCTTTATACAGATCTATGTGTCAAAGGTTTTTATATGTGGATTAACCATTTCTACGTCTTAGACTCGTGTTTCAATTTAGTATATCTTTATACAGCTCTATGTGTCAAAGGTTTGTATATGTGGATTAACCATTTCTACGTCTTAGAATATTGTATCAATTGATTGTAGCTTTATACAGATCTATGTGTCAAAGGTTTGTATATGTGGATTAACCATTTCTACGTCTTAGATTCTTGTATCAATTGATTGTAGCTTTGTACAGATCTATGTGTCAAAGGTTTGTATATGTGGATTAACCATTTCTACGTCTTAGAATCTTGTATCAATTGATTGTAGCTTTATACAGATCTATGTGTCAAAGGTTTGTATATGTGGATTAACCAAAATTAAGAGTCCTTTCCCAAGCGCTGAAACTGGAGTCTGCGACTTAAAAACCTCGTTATTTACTTCATGTCTACCAGAAGCGAATACAATAGTTACCATGGTGTGTCAAACAGATATAACACGAGGAATATGAACATTGTGCCACGATGGCTGGTGATATACATTGTACCTTGTACAGACCAGTATCATGTATGTCACATAGGGAATAAACGCACGTAACATGACAACAAAAGTAAAATATGTGTAGAGCAAAATCAATTCTAGTGGGACTATATCAGATTTAGAACAATATCTCAAATTTACCTATGTGTAGGCCCTACAACAGTTCTTTTTTTTTTAATCCAAAGATCGGTATATCAAAAGCCGTGGCATGCCTTTTCTGTGAAAAGTGCTTTTAAAAAGGTCTCTTGTTGCTACTGGAAAAATGTAGCGGGTTGACATTCAACAGCCGAGGTGTTAACAAAGCAATGTGTTCTAGTGGTGACGAATTGTACTAAACTTGTGATGCAGTGAAGTATTGGACAATATGTTCTACTTGTGTGGTACTGTTATGGCCAAATTATTTGTTTTACACCATTAACCCCACCACCACCACCAATAATAATAATAATAATAACAAAAATACAAACCAACAAAAGCCCAAACAAATAAAAACAACAATAACCAAAAGACAAAAACCACAAAAGAAAAACAATATATATTCCATAACTGCTTTTGAGTGGTGTTATTAGACGGAGGACAGGATGTTGGAAATGTTAGATTTTGTTAGTGCAGTTTGCATTATTACAAAGCAAACAAAAACGTTTGCTCTATTTAATGACACCACTAGAACAAGACACACACACAAACACACACACACACACACACACACACACACACACACACATACACACACACACACACACACACACAGACACACACACACACACAAACACATGCACATGCACGCACACACAAACACACACACACACACAAACACACACACATACGCACACATACGTACACACACACATACACACATAGACACACACACACATACACACATACACACACCCATACACACACACATACACACACACAAACGCGCACACAAACACACACATACACACACACATACACACATACTCACACACAAACACACACAGACACACACATACACACACACACACATGCACACACACACATACACACACACATACACATACACACACACACACATACATACACACATACACACACACATACACACATACACACACATACACACACACACACATACACACACACACATAAACACACCAGTAGAGCACATTGATTAATGAATCCCGCTACATTTTGGCATTAGTAGCAAGTGATATTTTATGTGCACCATCCTACAGACAGGACAACACATACCACGGACTTTGATATACCAGTCGTGTTGACTGGTTGGAATGAGAAATAGCCCAATGGGCCCAACGACGGGGATAGATCCGATATCGACGGCACATCAAGCGAGCGTTTTACCACTGGAATACGCCCCGCCCTTGATACAATAATAACGTAATATTCGAACAAAAACACACACACAAAAACATAAACAAGAATGAATGAATGAACGAATGAATGAATGAATGAATGAATGATGAATGAATGAATGAATGAATGAATGAACGAATAAATAAAGAAGAAGAAGGGAATGTTTTATTTAACAACGTACTCAACACGTTCCATTTACGGTTATATGGCGTCGGCAATATGGTTAAGAACCACACAGATATCTTGTTATGGTATATCAAAAGACGTGGTATGTGCTATTCTGTATCTGGGATGGCGCATATAAAATATTCTTTGATATTAATGGAAATAACGTAGCGAGTTTCCTCTCTAAGACTACATGTTAGAATTACTAAATGTTTGACATTCGATAGCCGATGATCAACAAATCAATGTTTTGAAGTGATGTCGTTAAACACAACAAACTTTAACTTTTACTTGAAGAAGAAAAACTAGTTTTTAACTGTGCTGAATATACTAATGGTAAAACATTGCTCTTTTAGTATTCCCGAGTGAATCCTGTAATTATTTGTTTTATCATTTATTTACAAACATCTGTGACCATTAAACCAATTTACGACTTACCGACTGCCGCCAATGAATTGGGGATGTAGGTCGGTGGAACGGCGCACAGCTGTGGCGTGATGGGCTTTAGGGTCGACTGTCCTAAGAGAGTCACAGCGAAGGCGCTGACGTGTACTGTTTTGTGTCTTATATCCTATGTACGTGTGTATGTGTGTGTGTGTGTGTGTGTGCCTGCGTACGTGTGTGAGTATGTGTGCATATGTGTGTGTGTATGTGTGTGTGTGCCTGCGTGCGTGTGTATGTGTGTGTCAGTATGTGCGTGTGTGTGTCTGTGTGTCGGTATGTGTGTGTGTGTACGTGTGTATGTGTGTGTTTACGTATGTATGTATGTGTATGTGCATGTCTGTGTGTGTTTGTGTGTGTGTTTGCGTGTGTATGTGTATGTATGTGTGTGTATATGTGTGTGTATTGTATGTGTTTGTCTGTGTGTGAGTATGTGTGTGTACACGTGTGTGTATGTGTGTGTGCGTATGTATGTATGTGCATGTATGTGTGTGTTTGCGCGTGTGTGTGTATGTGTATGCATGTGTGTGTATGTGTGTGTATGTGTGTGAATGTGTGTGTTATGTATGTGTGTGCATGTGTGAGTTTGCGTATGTGTATGTGTCTGTGTATATGTGTATATGTGTATGTGTCTGTGTATGTATGTGTATATGTGTGTGTATGTGTGTGTATATGCGTGTGTGTATGTTTGTGTGTGTGTTTGTGAGTGTATGTATGTGTGTGTGTCTGTGTATTTCCGTGTGTATGTGTGTTTGTGTGTGCGTGTGTATGTGTGTATATGTGTGTATGTGTTTGTATGTGTGTGTGTGTGTGTGTGTGTGTATTTGTGTGTATGTATGTGTCTTTGTGTGTGTATGTGTGTGTCTGCGTATGTGTGTGTTTGTGTGTGTTTGTCTGTGTGTGTGTGTGTGTGTCTCTGTGTGTGTGTTGGTATACGAATATCTATATATTGTGTGTATGTATGCATGCATGTATGTTTTGATGTATATCTATATATTGTCTGAATGTTTGGATGTATTGATATATGAATATTTATATATAGTATAAATATCTATATATAGTATAAATATCTATATATTGTGTGAATATATAAGTCTAGGCTGACTATTACTTACATAGATATTATCGCACTGGCACGGGGGATAATTAAATACTTTCTGGCCTCACAAATTGTATCATGCCGTTGCTGGGACTCGAACCTATGGCTCCGAATCGGCCGCAAATTGGAGACTTGCCACGAAACCTTCTGAGCTATTGCGGCATCCATGAAAAGGATGCTCTCTAACTCAGTCATATGCATGGACCTACAAGCTACGCTGTCGATCCCGCTTACGTGCAAGACACAGTGGGCAAGTCAGTGGGCTAGTATGTATTGATGTATGAATATCTATAAATTTTATGTGTGTCGGGTTTAATTGTTATATATACCGGCCTCGGTGGCGTCGTGGTTAGGCCATCGGTCTACAGGCTGGTAGATACTGGGTTCGGATCCCAGTCGAGGCATGGAATTTTTAATCCAGATACCGACTCCAAACCCTGAGTGAGTGCTCCGCAAGGCTCAATGGGTAGGTGTAATCCATTTGCACCGACCAGTGATCTATAACTGGTTCAACAAAGGCCATGGTTTGTGCTATCCTGCCTGTGGGAAGCGCAAATAAAAGATCCATTGCTGCTAATCGGAAAGAGTAGCCCATGTAGTGGCGACAGCGGGTTTCCTCTCAAAATCTGTGTGGTCCTTAATCATATGTCTGACGCCATATAATCGTAAATAAAATGTGTTGAGTGCGTCGTTAAATAAAACATTTCTTTCTTTCTTTTAATTGTTATATACATCTATATTAACGCACTGGCGCAGGGGATACAACTATTTTGTGTCGCATATTTTCTCTCATCAAGACAAAGAGGGTGTTTTGTTTAACGATACTACTGGAGCACTTTGCTTCATTAATCATCGGCTATTGAATGTCAAGCATATGGTAATTTTGACATAATATAGTCTTAGAGAGGAAACCCGCTACATTTTTCTATTAGTAGCAAGGGATCGTTTATATGCACCATCCCACAGACAGAATAGCACATACCACGGCTTTTGATATACTAATCGTAGTGCTCTGGCTGGAACGAAAAATAACCTAACTGATACACCTGTTACTGAAATACACCGAAATAACGCATTTTAAAAGTGTAGAATTAACTTAGCTAAGGATGACTATGAAAGTGTAAACGTGACTAATTGCAATAGATAGCTTTCGTTCGATGTCGTCTGAGTTACTAGTGTCTAAATAGAATTAGGTTCGATTTTCTCCAACAGGTGTTGTTAACTGTCAATCTCAATTTACAGGGGATGGACGTAGCCCGGTGGTAAAGTGATCGCTTGACGCGCTGTCGGTCTAGGATCCTGTAGATTTTTGAATGTTTTTCCTGAATTAAAACAAAAAATCTGAATTTAGATAACAACATTTATTCTTATTTGCGTTACTACACTACACTACACTACACTACGCATTCTTACATTACGTCGATTACAACTAATGTTGTAAGAAGAATGACGGAAAATCCATGGTGAAAGGATTTCAGGCCCTCTCATTTTTCTCGAATTATCCATCAGGGTTTTTTGGGGTTTGTTTTTTGTTCTTGTTTTTTAATCGAATGCGAAGATTGGCTTCAGGACAGGGGTTGACTCTTCCCATGATGTCCAGTCTCATACGCTTATGTCCGGCTGTCTACATTTAAGCTAGATTTAAACTTCACCGCCGTCTCTTGTCGGCGAGTAGTTCACTAGCCCAGTTCTGCTTCTGTTAGCGCAAGCAATCTTTTATATGCACTTTTCCACTGACAGGAAAGAACATACCACGGCTTTTGATCAGTTGTGGTGCACTAGTTGAAACAAGAAAGAAACAAAAACCCGATTAGTTGAATGGAACCACAGATGTGGTTGGATCCTGCGACGCAAGCACCTCGGGCGAGCGCTCAACCGACTGAGCTGAATCCCGGCCCCCGGGTCTTTTGAAGGCTAAACAGGGTTGGGGTGGGAAGGTGACGTGTGTGTGGAATCTTGATATATGTTAGGGGCTGGACCGTAGCCCAGTGATAAAGTGCCCGCCTGATGTGCGGTTGGTCTAGGATCGATTCCCGTCGGTGAACCCATTGGGCTACGTCTCGTGGTATGTGCTGTCCTGTCTGTGGAATGGTGCATATAATAAATCCCTTGCAACTAATGGGAAACAAATAGCGGGTTTCCTCTCTAAATAACCAAATGTTTGATATCCAATAGCCGATTATTAACAAAGCAATGTGTTCCAGTGGTGTCGTTTTTTTTTATATCTGTTACGGATCTGTTGTGGGATCTTGATATCCGTTACTGATATGTTGTGGAAAGTTGATATCGGTTATTGATATGTTGTGGAAAGTTGATATCTGTTACAGCTCTGTTGTGGAAAGTTGGTATGTGTTACGGCTCTGTTGTGGAAAGTTGATATCTGTTACAGATCTCTTGTGGAAAGTTGATACATGTTACAGATCTCTTGTGGAAAGTTGATACCTGTTATGGCTCTGTTGTGGAAAGTTGATATCTGTTACGGCTCTGTTGTGGAAAGTTGATACCTGTTATGGCTCTGTTGTGGAAAGTTGATATCTGTTACGGCTCTGTTGTGGAAAGTTGATATCTGTTACGGCTCTGTTGTGGAAAGTTGATATATGTTACGGCTCTGTTGTGGAAAGTTGATATCTGTTAAGGCTCTGTTGTGGAAAGTTGATATTTGTTACGGCTCTGTTGTGGAAAGTTGATATATGTTACGGATATGTTGTGGAAAGTTGATATATGTTACGGCTCTGTTGTGGAAAGTTGATATCTGTTAAGGCTCTGTTGTGGAAAGTTGATATTTGTTACGGCTCTGTTGTGGAAAGTTGATATCTGTTACGGATATGTTGTGGAAAGTTGATATCTGTTACGGCTCTGTTGTGGAAAGTTGATATCTGTTACGGATATGTTGTGGAAAGTTGATATCTGTTACGGCTCTGTTGTGGAAAGTTGATATCTGTTACGGCTCTGTTGTGGAAAGTTGATATATGTTACGGATCAGTTGTGGAAAGTTGATATCTGTTACGGCTATGTTGTGGAAAGTTGATATATGTTACGGATCTGCTGTGGAAAGTTGATATCTGTTACGGCTCTGTTGTGAGAAGTTGATATCTGTTACGGCTATGTTGTGGAAAGTTGATATCTGTTTACGGCTATGTTGTGGAAAGTTGATATATGTTACGGATTTGTTGTGGAAAGTTGATATTTGTTACGGATCTGTTGTGGAAAGTTGATATCGGCTATTGATCTGTTGTGGAAAGTTGATATCTGTTACGGCTCTGTTGAGGAAAATTGGTATCTGTTACGGCTCTGTTGTGGAAAGTTGATATATGTTACGGCTCTGTTGTGGAAAGTTGATATCTGTTAAGGCTCTGTTGTGGAAAGTTGATATTTGTTATGGCTCTGTTGTGGAAAGTTGATATCTGTTACGGATTTGTTGTGGAAAGTTGATATCTGTTACGGCTCTGTTGTGGAAAGTTGATATCTGTTACGACTCTGTTTTGTTGATAAGTTGATATCTGCATCTGCCCGTTATAACCACTGGGATGAGGTAGCTGACATTTTAACTAAAGAAAAAAAGTCTAATTTTGTTATTATATTATTCATTTTATTTCAAATATACATATTTTCTTGCTTATATCCTATTACGGATCACGCACGCTGTCCTGGGCACACACCTACGCTATCTGGGCTGTCTGTACAGGACAGTGGATTAGTTCTTAGGTTTAGTGGCTTGTGAGAGAGAAGAGGCTGTAGTGGTCCTACATTTACTCACTGAGTTGTTAAACTCGCCCTGGGTGGAAGCCGGTACGGGAATGCGAACCCAACACCACACTGGTCATCTACATATAAAGTTGAAATTTGGGTTGTTCAACGACACCACTAGAACATACTGATTGATTAATTATAGACTACTGGATGCCAGCCATTTGGTAATTGTGACATATAGTCTTAGAGAGGAAACCCCCTACATTATTTTTATCAGTAGCAAGGTGTCGTTTTATAAGCACCATCTCTCAGACAGGATAATACATACCACAGCATTTTGTATACCAGTCGTGGTGCACTTGATGGAACGAAAAAATAGCCCAATGGGTTCATCTAAATATAAACATAACATATGAATGATAGTTAGGCGGCGAAATTTCAAGTGCCCTACAAAACACTTTTAACCGCACGTTTTCGTACAATATGTCATCCGTGCTAAACGTGTTGTGACACCATAGTGGAAAAGGTGGATGTCACATTTTAAAATGGGTTTTAACAATACGGTGGGGCCCTAAATGGGATGAATATATATTTTTTTGCGAATATTCACATTTTACGAAATGAACATAATTTTCTGTAATGTCAAAAGCCAAAATATAATATATATTTGTAGGAATTACAGAAATTACATAAACATTAAATGTAATTTCAGTTACAAAAAAAGTATGGAGCGATTTACAGGGCTCGAAATTACAAAATTAGCGATATAATATTTTTTCAGGTAAATTGTAAATATTTTTTTCTTGGAAATATGTTTTGTATAACGATAATACTTAACAACTAAAGAAACTAGTAAGACTAATGAATTTAAATAATACCCCTAAGAATGATATTTTTAAGTCAATACACATTTTACACACTGATTTCCCAAAGCACACCTACCAGTCGTGTATCACATCTGACATATTGCACGTGGCAAGGCCAACTGGGTTAATGACGTCGACATCTGTGACTCGTCTAATGGACCGTGGGTCACAGGATCGATCAACATTACCAAATGTTTGACATCCAACAGCTGGCGATAAATAAGTTTCTTTTGTTTAACGACACCCCCATAGCACCTTGATTTATTTATCATCGGTCGTTCCAACCAGTGCACCACAACTGGTATATCAAAGGCCGTGGTATGTGCTATCCTGTCTTTGGGATGGTGCATATGAAAGATCCCCTGCTACTAATGGAAAAATGTAGCGGTTTTCCTCTATAAGACTATATGTCAAAATTACCAAAATACCAATAGCCGATGATTAATAAATCAATGTTGTCTAGTGGTATCGTTAAACAAAATAAATGTATTTATCATCAGCTTCAATCCATTGGATGTCAAACATTTGGTTATTCTGACATATATTCTTAGAGAGGAAACCCGCTACATCTTTCCCTTAAAATAATGAATCTTTCCAATGCACCATCCCACAGGCAGAATAGATTATACCACAGCCGTTGATATACCAGTCGTAGTGCACTGGGTGGAACAAGGAATGACACAATGGGCCCACAACGGGGATCGATCCTAGGCCGACCGTACATGTGGCGAGCACTTTACCACTGGACTACCATTAATTTGAAAGGAAAGGAAATGTTTTATTTAACGACGCACTCAACACATTTTATTTACGGTTATATGGCGTCGGACATATGGTTAAGGACAACACAGATATTGAGGGAGGAAACCTGCTATCGCCATTTCTTTTTGATTAGCAGCAAGGGGTCTTGTATATGCACTAACCCGTAGACAGGATAGCACATGCCACGTCCTTTGATGTACGAGTCGTGGTGCACTGGCTGGAGCGAGAAATAGCCCAAATGGGCCCACCGACGGGGATCGATCCCAAACCGACCGCACATCAAGCGAACGCTTTACTACTGGACTACGTCTCGCCCCACCATTAATTTGACGTCGATACGATAGATGACTTCTAATTCGCCATCAAAGAGGTTCATTTCCATTTCAACTTCTTGTCGTGCTTACATCGAATTAAGGTTCAAGCACGCTATCCTGGGCACACACCTCAACTATCTGGGCTGGCTGTCCAGGACAGTGGGTACGTTGTTAACTGTTAGTGGTTTGTGAGAGTGGTGAGGGTGTAGCCGTCTTACACCTACCCACTGAGTTGTTAAAACTCTGCGAACCCTGTACCTACCAGCCTTATGTTCGATGGCTTAACCATGACTCAATCCAGGCCGATAAAGAAGTTTCTATTTTTCAGAGTCCATGGCAAAGGTAGTGGAAAGCTGTCCTGTGGGTCTTTTAAATCGCTATGAATTGCTCCACCAGTTGAATCCCAAAGTGTAATGCGTCCAGACGGACTAGAATGACATATCGCTCACTACTCAGCTTGTTATGATTTTGCAAGTCTAACAAACATAATTTAGTATTTAGGTGTACGACGATTGTCTCCCTTATTTTTATTTTTATTGTTATGGCTCGTTCGTATGTATGTATGCCCACAAAAGACTGTCAGGTCAAAGAAAGAAAGAAATGTTTTATTCAACGACGCACTCAACACATTTTAATTACGGTTATATGGCGTAAGACATATGGTTAAGGACCACACAGATTTTGAGAGGAAACCCGCTGTCGCCACTACATGGGCTACTCTTTCCGATTAGCAGCAAGGGATCTTTTATTTGCGCTTCCCACAGGCAGGATAGCACAAACCATGGCCTTTGTTGAACCAGTTGTGGATCACTGGTCGGTGCAAGTGGTTTACACCTACCCATTGAGCCTTGCGGAGCACTCACTCAGGGTTTGGTGTCGGTATCTGGATTAAAAATCCCATGCCTCAACTGAGATCCGAACCCAGTACCTACCAGCCTGTAAACCGATGGCCTAACCACTACGCCACTGAGGCCGATTTCTGTCAGGTCAAATGGCGGGAACTAACGTGCTTATATCAAATACATATTCAAGCACGCTTGTTGTAGATACAGCGTCTGACTTAGGCCAGGCATTGTACCCCTAAAATGTGGGGAGGGGAGGTTATAAAATAGGGGGTAATTGCAAATTACAATAAAAATTAATTAGAAAAAAAAAGAATTCTGGAATTTTTAAATAATACCAAATATACGATTAGTTCGTATAGTTTTACCAATTAATAATATCGCTAGGATTTTAATTTTACTTTATTTCAAGTAATTTAGAAGTTGCACAATTAATTATGGATTTGCGTTGGTTCGTGTGTAGCCCGTGAAGTTGACCTTATTATGTTAATTATGGATTTGCGTTGGTTCGTGTGTAGCCTGTGAAGTTGACCTTATTATGCTAATTATGGATTTGCTTTGGTTCGTGTGTAGCCCGTGAAGTTGACCTTATTATGTTAATTATGGATTTGCGTTGGTTCGTGTGTAGCCCGTGAAGTTGACCTTATTATGTTAATTATGGATTTGCGTTGGTTCGTGTGTAGCCCGTGAAGTTGACCTTATTATGTTAATTATGGATTTGCGTTGGTTCGTGTGTAGCCTGTGAAGTTGACCTTATTATGCTAATTATGGATTTGCGTTGGTTCATGTGTAGCCCGTGAAGTTGACCTTATTATGTTAATTATGGATTTTCGTTGGTTCGTGTGTAGCCCGTAAAATTGACCGTATTATGTTAATTATGGATTTGCGTTGGTTCGTGTGTAGCCCGTGAAGCTGACCTTATTATGTTAATACAATGGTAATGATTTCAATGGCTAGATAATTCATTATAATCTTGTTTTCCTTCTTATAGCACCGGACTCGGTGGCGTCGTGGTTAGGCCATCGGTCTAAGAGGCTGGTAGGTACTGGGTTCGGGTCCCAGTCGAGGCATGGGATTTTTAATCCAGATACCGACTCCAAACCCTGAGTGAGTGCTCCGCAAGGCTCAATGGGTAGGTGTAAACCACTTGCATCGACCAGTGGTCCATAACTGGTTCAACAAAGTCCGTGGTTTGTGCTATCCTGCCTGTGGGAAGCGCAAATAAAAGATCCCTTGCTGCTAATCGGAAAGAGTAGCCCATGTAGTGGCGACATCGGGTTTCCTCTCAAAATCTGTGTGGTCCTTAACCATATGTCTGACGCCATATAACCGTAAATAAAATGTGTTGAGTGTGTCGTTAAATAAAACATTTCTTTTTCTCTTTCTTTTTCCTTCTTATAGCAATTACGGTTCTAGCAGAATGGTATGGACAGATATCTAGTGGTGTCCTTAAACAAAACAATAGCTAACTTCATTTAGTTAAGCCGGCCTTGTTGGCGACGTGGTTAAGCCATCGGGCATATGATTGATAGGTACAGCGTTCGCAGCCTGGTACAGGTTCTCACCCAGAGCGAATTTTAACGACAGAATGGGGCACTACACCCTCTTCTCTCTCACTAACCACTCACAATTAACAACTAACCGACTGTCCAGGACAGACAGCCGGCATAGCTGAGGTGTGTTCCCAGGACAGCGTGCTTGAACCTTAATTCGATAAACACAAAAATAAGTCGAAATGAAATGAACATTTTCGTTAAACGAATAAATGTACACTTTTTTACGTCCTTTCTAATCGTTGTGCCCCACTTCGGTTCATTTAGCCGTTATAAGGCAGAGCGGTTATAAGTCAGAGCGGTTATAAGGCAGAGCGGATTCAATCTTCACGCATCAAAAACCCGGGTAAGTCGGCATCGTCATTATAAATAAATTTATCAGAATTTCAATCCAAAACGAATGACTTCAAAACACTTTCGTACAGGAAATGACCAATTAAAGGCAACAAGATACAATTAGGTCGTCGCGAGGCAGGCGCTGATTGGTTAATGCAACTGGGTCATTGGCACAGATCACACAAGTCACGTGTTACCACGTCACATGATGAGCCATCGAAATTTCAACAACAAATTAGTTTTTCCTAATGTTTTGTCTTTCTTTCTACTACGTGCGTATCGCTAGATGATTTGTCAAATCTTGTTAAAGAATCGCCTTTAACGTTTAAATTTGTTGCAGATGAAATTGGTTCAAAAATCCCCACAGGCCTTCTCTAAACCGTATCAACTGGTATGACAGATAGATAAACACCGAACGTGTAAATTTATCGGGTGGCGGGTTTGCGGCAAAGTGTTTAAGGCACCAAATACCAGATTAATTTATTTCGTTTTATTAATGATTAGTGCACGCCTAAGTTGTCTCACACCATCTCACCCCGCCAACCCCTCCCGCTTATAAAGCATGTTCTGGAAATTACATGAATAACTACGCAATGACAATCTGTTGAATTCATTATTGATATTATAACCAAATGAATAATCACAATCCAGTATGATATGTATTGTGATATGACACGGCACTGTACAGTACAGTACGGTAAGATATGGTATATTATTTGATATGATATGATATGATATGATTTGGTATGGTATGGTTTGATATGGCATTTTATGCTACATTATGTTATGTTATGTTATGTTACATCACGCTACGCTACGTTAGGTTACGTTGCGGCATGGTACAGCACGGCACGACAAGGTACGGCACGGTACGGTATGATATGTGATGTGACATGACATAATATGATATGATATGATATGATATGATATGATATATGATATGATATGATATGATATGATATGATATGATATGATATGATATGATATGATATGATATGATGATATGATATGATATGATATGATATGATATGATATGATATGATATGATATGGTATATGATATGATATGATATGATATATGATATGATATGATATGATATGATATGATATGATATGATATGATATGACATGATGTCATATGATATGATATCATATGCTATGTTCTATGGTGTGATACGGTGTGATGCGATATGATGCGATGTGATGTGATGCGATGTGATACGAAGTGATGTTACTTCACGTGACGTGATGGGATATAATCATATCATGACAAGAACAAACTGACCAATAAAACAGAGAATGTAAAGAATATATAACATGCAAATTAGATAATGTATACGACTCGGAAATACCAGAAAGCTTAATATGTGATATATGACGCTGTTATGGACGTGCTTGCAAGCGACCTTTTATTTCTATTTTATTGCAACTCTATTTGTTGTCTGTTGTTTTTGTTTTGCGTATTCTCGGATTTGACCTATGTTGAGACGGTTAACTTATGTCTGCTTAATCGTTGCCCCCCGGACATGCGTGCTATACAAGCTGAGGTAATGTACGTCGCGATAAACATGCATTGTCCTGTCATTAGACATTCCCTCGGTGCATAAAACGAGTGTCATGTTGTACAGATAGAACGGTTCGTTTGACGAGGAGGTCTCAGTTCATTTCCAAGTACGCCTGTTTGACGTCTGCTTGTTGCGACACCTGGGCTGGGTGGCAAGAGAGGAAAGCCATCATTGCAACATGTAGGCTTGGTTTACTCAGAAGCGGGAAGAGATGGTTGATGTGCATGTTTACATAAGCATGGCAACACATACCGCGGCATTTTATATACCCATACATGTGTCGGTTTGACTGTCTGTCTACCTATCTATCTATCTGTCTGTCTGTCGGTCGGTCGGTCGGTCGGTCGGTCGGTCGGTCGGTCGGTCTGTCTGTCTGTATGTCCCTCTCTCTCTCTCTTCGTATATCTGCATTCTTCTTTCTTGGTCTCGCTCCCTGGCTGTCTGTCTCTGTGTCTCTCTTTATGTCTCTTTCTGTATCTATATGTATATCTATGTCTGTCTCTCTCCTTCTCTCCCTCCCCCTCTCTATCTTTCTCTCTCTGTCTGTCTGTATCTATATGTATATCTCTGTCTGTTTCTTTCTCTCCCTTCCCACTCTCCTTCTCTCTCTCTCTCTCTCTCTCTCTCTCTCTCTCTCTCTCTCACTCTCTCTCTCTCTCTCTATCTCTCTCTCTCTCTTTCTCTGTCTGTCTCTCTCTCTCTCTCTCTCTCTCTCTCTCTCTCTCTCTCTCTCTCTCTCTCTCTCTCTCTCTCTCTCTCTCTCTCTCTCTCTCTCTCTCTCTCTCTTAGCACAACTCTTAAATTAATACTGTAATAGTATCCGTTATGTACTTAGCGTACATAACATTGCCCCCACCCCCACCTCGTACACCAGGAAGTTTCCAGATAACCCAACGGGACATTTAACCGTCCACACTAACCAATCACCATATGTTTATTAAATCTAATTATCATTAAATGAATGGACCTGACCAGGACACAACAAAACGCCTTGAGGCAAATATCAACTTGACCACCCGATCAACTTAAACTGGTATCGAGGTTAGTGACACTTTCCTCGGCGACGTAGTGTTAAAGTCAATGGCCTTAAGTGTTCACTCTTGCATGCAGTTCGATACAATTTCTATGTCAAAATATAGGCCGTGAATAAAACCTCACACGAATTCTGAGAGTACTGTCAAAGCAATACATGTCCCCGGCCGAGTACAACAATGTTTCGTATCCCCTACGTTCAATGGCCATAACTTTGTAAAAATGGATACATTTTAGCTCAGTGTCTTGAGGCATTCCAAAAATATATATATATGAAGGAAACACGGACAGACAGACATAAAGCCAGATGTCTTTATCTATCTCTCAGACAGACATATGGACAGACAGACAGACAGAAAGACATATGGACAGACATACAGACATATGGACATACAGACAGACAGACAGATTGACATACAGACAGACAGATGGACAGAAAGTCCGATGGACATAATGACGGAGACGAAATTTATACTCCGCTTCGGTTGGATGGGTAGGGGGCTAATAAAGTTT
>NC_054705.1:43526051-43531051 GCF_016097555.1 Gigantopelta aegis | reverse complement strand
ACACAAAAAGAACATGACTGCTAAAGAAAATTTAGTTTTCACACAGCCACCCGAACCACTACCCTGGGGACCATCTGCTTTCAACTGCATTTTCTTTAAAATAATTAATTAAAATTCTATATTAGGAATTACAGTATGGCCTCAGAATCGAGTAATTAGTAGACTTTAATTAATTAGCTTTGACGCTGCAAATATTATACTGAAATTGACAGGGGAGAGTATAGGGTTTGCAAACATGTTTAACTTTAAGTGGTAATTCCGGCCCGTGAAAAAGTATTGTTTTTTGTGTGTGTGTAAAATGGGTGTACTCCGGTCAGGCTTAGTGGGTGTGTTTGTTTGTTTAAATCAACATCTTGGGAGAAACAGCTGGACAACAGGGATTGTTCTTTTCGTGGTATGTATCCCCCAAGCAGGAAAAGGTGCATTTAAAAAATCATACTGATATTAATAAAAATGCTATAGCCAAGTAATGCTATATATAAACAGATAGCACAAACAATAATTGTAGTCTATCGCCTGATATTGTGAACAAAATATCAGGGCGTGCTAATAACCGATATCGCAAACAATGACCCATCGATAACAGGCGACTCGGTGACAATGTTTGCGGTCAATAATGACGTATTGGGTGACAAAGTCGTATCAAACACGACCCGCACAGGAATCACTGAATCGTGTCCACCTTTGATGTAGTGGTCGTAAAACGTTGACAGGTACGTGACTGTCGCAACGAGATGTGTTGGGGATACCGGTCGAATTAAATTAAACAGAATTAAAACGCCATTGTGGTCCAAATAACCATTGTAAAAAAACAGCAACGGTGATAACGTCATTGAAAAAAAAAATGTCGTGATGGTATCCGGAGAATTAGGACATTTTATAGTGATTGACGTATATTCAAATTGCGTGTGCATAATCCAATTGTTTTTCTTGTTCACGTTTTAGACAAATATTTTGCAGATTGTCTCTTTAGTTAATATTGCGTTAAATGAATGTGTATTGAATGGCCTTGACTTTATTGTTAGCACAATAATTTTCTGACAGGCGGGCACGATCACCCATATAGACCGTATGTCTACATCATCATGTAAAATGTTGTTTGTAACTTGTTTAACGACATCATTAGAGCACATTGATTTATTAACCATCGGCTATTGAATTTCAAACATTTTGGTAATTTTTACATATAATCTTAGAGAGGGAACCCATTACATTATTTTTAATTATTACTTGCAAGGAATCTTTTATATGCACCATCCCACAAATGAGATGGCACATACCACGGTTTGTCTGCACTTGTTGTACCGTTAAATAGCCTAATTGGTCCACTGATGAGAATCGAGCATAGACAAACCACTGAGCTACGCCCCCCCCCCCCCCTCCCACGCCCGCTAATTATAATAACAGACAGACAGACAGACAGGCACAGACAGGCAGACATACAGACAGACAGAGACAGAGAGGGCCAGTAATTTTATGAAGCCAGTCATAACTATGATAAATTGGCTGCACTAGTTCTATAAATGACTTGTTTCAGTCGAACAATGATTTCCTGTTATCAAATGAGAACGATTAAACAGAATAGCTTTATTTAGAAAAGACGCATGGACTGTCTGTGCATTCCTTTGAAATCGTGACAACTATAGCATATTTACGGAATAAAATCTTCCATACGTCAGTACACATAGATTAAATCACACCAATGTGTTTAAATACTAGTCCAATTGTGCAATGCTTACAGCGGTTTTTCATTATCATATAATTCCATTACACATATTGGGCTGAATTTATAAACCCTGTTTATCACTTACAGGCGTGTAACTACATACATTTACAATGTTTAACACATGCGTTTAAAAGAGACAGGCTTCGTAAATTCGGCCGAATGATTTTAAAGTGTATACTATTAAAACAACATGATATTTGCAATGCAGTCATTGAAATAAATAATTTTAAAAAATCTTTATTAAATCCATAACTACTTTTATCTATAACTTACCCATGATATCCATGTCGTAAACCCATGTGATAATTTAGTGTATTAACCCGGTTAATAATGGTATGCAAATTTATCTCCAGGTAATGTGTTGCTGTAGACGGGTCATTTGTTTATAAGCCAACTAGACCTGTATACCTGAGCGTAACGTTTTCAAAGATTTAGTAAAAATGCGTGACGTCAAACTAATTTGTGCTAATCGTGATGACGTCATATTACCGATGGCAGCGACTTTAGTACTGATATTTACTAAAAATTGAATTAAAATGTTATTTTAGAAGTGTTATTGGATAAATAGAATTCGCTACTCGTGTTTTGTTAATATGTAAAATATCAACCTCGTCTAGTTAATCGGTATTTACCTCAGCAGAGCCTCGACAGATACTAATTAACATAAGACTCGGTTGATATTTTCCATATTAAAAAAATACTCGTGACGAATCCTCTGTTTATTACATACCTATAGTGATAAAGGCATTTTGAAACCGTGTGATCAATTTATTTTGTTTTATTTGGACCTGAACTTTTAAATGTGAAATTCTTTTTTTCTTTTTGGCGCAGTTAGCGCCTTTTATTTACTGACGTCATATATGATTTACAAATGACGTCATATCGTATGTCAAACATTACACAAGGCTGCTGCAGAGTATGATTCTTAAAGTTAATCCATGGAAGGAGTTTTGATCATAGATTTAACAAAGTGTTGTAATGACGTTAAATTAAAAACAGTTTTTGTAAACATAAAAGAAGGTATGCAATAAATACAGAACTTCACATACGTTGTTTTCGCTTCCTTTTTATTGCACTCGTTTATTTTGCGAAAGAACATACCACTCGACTGCTACGCGGTTTCGTGGTATATATTCTTGCGCAAAATAAACTCGTGAATAAATAGGAAGCAAAAACAACGTATGTGAATTTCTGTATATGCACAATAAAACACTGTAACAATATATTACATTATACGAGTCTATACAAGTAATGTATAGACTAGTAGTATGTCACTCCATATGCAGATACAGGGGCTAGTGCTGGGTGTGGGCACCCCCTCCCCTGAACTTAAAAGTACCCGGGAAATCGTCTATACATTTCATGCTGTGTGTAATTTGGAATACAGTCTTTTGAACATAGCACCGCTTTCTAGATACATTATGTGACCGCGTCGGTGCCCACTATCCAATGCTTCTGTACTCCCCTTTCCAATGCTTCTGTACTCCCCTTTCCAATGCTTCTGTACTCCCCTTTCCAATGCTTCTGTACTTCCCTTTCCAATGCTTCTGTACTCCCCTTTCCAATGCTTCTGTATTTCCAATGCTTCTGTACTCCCCTTTCCAATGCTTCTGTACTTCCCTTTCCAATGTTTCTGTACTTCCCTTTCCAATGCTTCTGTACTCCCCTTCCCAATGCTTCTGTATCTTGCACAGGATATAGCCCAGTGGAACATATACAGCTGTGATGGCACGCACTAATGAATCATTATAAAAATAGAGGTGATATATGGTATTCGCGAAAGGTGAGCATGTCCTACCAGATCGGTGGCACCCGTAGTCTTCGTAGTCTTCAGTTAAAAGTGTGTGTGTGTGTGTGTGTGTGTGTGTGTGTGTGTGTGTGTGTGTCTATATATATATATATATATATATATATATATATATATATATAACGTCACCACTAGAGCACATTGATTTATTAGTCATTGGCCACTGGATGTCAAATATTTGGCGTAGTCTTTAGATGAAAACCAGCTTCATTTTCCCATTCGCAGCAAGGTGTCTTTATTTCATATCCACTTTAACACAGACAGGACAGAACATACAACGTCCTTTTATGTACCAGGGACATATACTTTATTTCATATCCGCTTTAACACAGACAGGACAGAACATACAACGTCCTTTTATGTACCAGGGACATATACTTTATTTCATATCCGCTTCAACACAGACAGGACAGAACATACAACGTCCTTTTATGTACCAGGGACATATACTTTATTTCATATCCGCTTCAACACAGACAGGACAGAACATACAACGTCCTTTTATGTACCAGGGACATATACTTTATTTCATATCCGCTTCAACACAGACAGGACAGAACATACAACTTTTATGTACCAGGGACATATACCTTTTATCCGCTTCAACACAGACAGGACAGATACTACAACGTCCTTTTATTTCATATACTTTATTTCATATCCGCTTCAACACAGACAGGACAGAACATACAACGTCCTTACTTTATTTCATATCCGCTTTAACACAGGACAGGACAGAACATACAGTCCTTGTATGTACCAGGGACATATACTTTATTTTATATCCGCTTTTACAACGTCCTTGTATGTACCAGGGATATATACTTTATTTTATATCCGCTTTAACACAGACAGGACAGAACATACAACGTCCTTGTATGTACCAGGGATATATACTTTACTTTATTTCATATCCGCTTACAACAACCAGGGATATACTTTATTTTATATCCGCTTCAACACAGACAGGACAGAACATACAACGTCCTTGTATGTACCAGGGATATATACTTTATTTCATATCCGCTTTAACACAGACAGGACAGAACATACAACGTCCTTGTATGTACCAGGGATATATACTTTATTTTATATCCGCTTTAACACAGACAGGACAGAACATACAACGTCCTTGTATGTACCAGGGATATATACTTTATTTCATATCCGCTTTAACACAGACAGGACAGAACATACAACGTCCTTGTATGTACCAGGGATATATACTTTATTTTATATCCGCTTTAACACAGACAGGACAGAACATACAACGTCCTTGTATGTACCAGGGATATGTACTTTAGTAACGCGGAGAAATGAGGAAAGTTCGCCAGTATATACCTGCATTTCAGTAGGAACCTCGCTCATTGGTACTTTGACATTACTTTTATACATCAACTACAGGGAGTACTAAAACAAAATCACGAAACAACAACAGACAAAAATCAACAACAACAACAACAACAA
>NC_054705.1:43491051-43521051 GCF_016097555.1 Gigantopelta aegis | reverse complement strand
TGCGAGTGTGTTCTGTATTGTGATTGGTTAATTACATTCTTTTTCAGGGACAAATAGACAATAACACCCGGAAATCTAATGACGTCATTAGAAAATGACGTCATTAGCAATTGGAACAGGCGAAGTTGAAGATTTGGGTGGGTGGGTGGAGTTTGTTGGGGTGTTTTTTTTTTTTTAGTTTTTTTTTGGTTTTTTCTTTCTTTCTTTTTTGTGTGTGTCATAGTGTACATTTTGTCACACATTTGTTAATAAGTTAAACATAAGCCTGGTTAACTATACCTTGAAAACACGGAAAATTAACAAAAGTCGACTAATTTAATGTGCAATAACGATTTAATTTTATTAAAATAGATCCAAATGGACTAGGCCTAAAAAAATTGTTTCATATTATTCTAATAGAGTTGGATTAACCAACTAAAATATGAAGTAGATAAAACAAAACAACACAGAAACAACAAATACAAAAAAAAATATCCCCCCAAAACGCCAAGAACAAAAACACTAAAACTAACAAACAAAACAGCAAAACAAGACACAATATACAAAGAAGAATAATTTAAAATAATAAAATGAGTGTCACAAAGGTGTCGTTTTAAATAGATCGTCGTTTTAAAATCACATTTGTCGCGGAAGTATAGATTCATTTAATCGTATGTAATATACATGGACATTATAAATATGAGATTAAAAAACAAACAAAAAAAACAAAACAAAAAAAAAACAACAACGACTACACTTTATCAAACAATAACTCATTACATTGAAATCCACGTGTGAAACATGATACAATTACATTAATTAGCTATTATAATTAACAGGGGAAAAGCCAATGTTTAGAACCCATACAACTGGGTAACATTTTGTAATTCGATTTTTACTACCGGGTACTGGGTAACATTTTGTAATTCGATTTTTACTACCGCGTACTGGCATGCATTGCTATTTTTTTTTTTTTTTTTTTTTTTTTTAAGTGGGTTTGTGTTCTTTTTATTGTTGGATGTTTTTCAATTTTCTCTTCTTTGTTTTGATTTTTATTTGGCTTTGTTCTGTTGGTTTTTTATTTTATTATATGGTACATTGCATTGCATTGTATTGTATTGTATTGTATTGTATTGTATTGTATGCTTTATTTTGTCTTGTTTTATTTCATTTGTTTTATTTTTTTTATTTTGTGTATTGTATTGCATTGCATTGCATTTTATTGTATTGTATGCTATATTTTGCCTTGTTTTAATTCATTTGATTTATCTTTTATTTTGTGCATTGCATTGTACTGTTTTATTTTGTGCATTGCATTGTACTGTTTTATTTTGTGCATTGTATTGTACTGTTTTATTTTGTGCATTGCATTGTACTGTTTTATGTTTTTGCTTGGATTAGTTTTGTTTAGTTTTTTCCTTATTTTTTGTAATTTATTTTTGTTGTTGGTTTTGTTTTTGTTGTTATTGTTGTTGTTCGGGGTTGTTGTTTTTTTAAATTGGTATGGTGGGAGTGGACATATTTCGTTTTTTGAACAAAATCTGCTGTCTGTTATCGATGGATTTGGAAGAATGTTGGTGGACATTGGAACATAATGCCGCCTTAGAATCATATTAACAACATACACAACCTACGCCCATAAATATGACATCTAACCCACTAAGAGCAGTTTCTATTGTCATTTGGTACTAAGATGGATATGATAAGCAATACTGTCAATACATTTTGGATTGATTGGAATGAGCATGCGCAGTAATCGTTTTTGTTTCTGTCTGTGAGACGGGTTCTCTATCGGTCAAAGAAACACATCTGTTGTCCGCTTTTGCGGTGATGAAAGCATTTAAAGTCGCCAGTTGATATATGACGGTTGGGAGCGGAATGCCTGTTATTCGTGGAAGTTTTTGTATTTCGTGAGTGTGATGCTTAACGATTGCAGGGGCAAAAACACAAACAAAAAACAAAACAAAACAAAACAAAACAAAAACGAAAGAAATATACAAAGTTTGGGAATATATTATAAAATTGTCATGCTCGTGATGAGAACCTACGAAGTACGCAAAAGCATAACTATATTCACGAAATGTCGTGAACTTTCGGAAACTTCGTGAAATATCGTTAGTGTCCGTGAAAAGTGAAACTTCAACCTAGAAAAAAAAAAAAGAGGTCATAAATCGGGTATACCAAAAATGGTAAGGTTGTACCTTGTTGGGCTTTGTGTTGTTGTTGGACGTTTTCAGACAGACGTGAATGACGTGAATATGTTAAACACTATCGTATTCGTAAAACATCGTGTGGTTCCGACAGATAAAACTCATCACAACCTGCCCGACGCAGAATGAAGGAAGGAATGTTTTATTTTACGACGCCAGCAGCAAAGTTGAAATATGGTTAAATGACGTTGGATATATGTCTACTGACCTCGCAGATAATGAGATGGGAAACCCGCTGCCGCTACGCAATAGCCTACTCTTCCCAATTAGTAATTATATGCAATATGCCACATACAGGCATGAGAAATAACCCAATGGGCCAACCGAATTGAATCGATTCTAGATCGATCGCGCATGAAAAGGGCACTTTACCACTGGTTACGTGCGTGTCTTGCTTTTGTCATATTTATATTCAGGTACGCTGTCATGGTCAATTTTTTTTTTTTATATATAGCATAGCAAATATAAACGTCGCAAAAGGGCACACTTTGTAATTGTTCATGGATTTGGTGAAAACGGGTCATTTGTCCCCCAAATTTGTAATGTTTGTCTCAAATGTGTTTACATACCCACAAATTAATTCAAAGGAATATACTATACAAATGAAAATTAAAATACAAAATTTGTATATTTTGTTTATTGTGATAGCATATGATTTCGCGTTTATTATACCCTCTGATATAAACATATTTATTATCATCGTCATTGTGATCATTGTGATCATCATCATCATCATCATCGTCGTCGTCATCGCCATCATCATCATCATCATCGTCATCGTCGTCATCATCATCATCATCATCATCATCATGTACATCATCTTTAATATTGTTGTTGCTGTTGCTGCTTTTATGTTGTTTGTTATAAGAATATTTAGTATTATTATGTATTAAAATTATTAGGTGTTGTAGTGGTAGTGATTGTGGTACTAGTACTAGTAGCAGAAGCGGAAGCAGTAGCAGTAGCAGTAGCAGTAGCGGTAGTGGTAGTGGTAGCGGTAGCGGTAGCGGTAACAGAAGCAGTAACAGTAACAGTAACAGTCGCAGAATTGTTGTTATGACTAGTAATACTGTTGTAACAATTGATACACAAACATATTATAAGACGAAAACCTTTGTCAGGAGATGAGTCAATCGCAAAAAATATTAATGAGACATCAGGGCATTTCGTTTGAGGTAAGGCGTTGGGTTGAACATTTGATATTTATGATAATCTGCAACATCAATTAAACGAAACATCAATCCCGAAGGTTTAGTACAAAATACGTAATTTATTTATTTACTCTTACAAAACAAAAAAATACGAAAAACATAATCCAGATGCAATATTTTTGTTTTTGTTTATCTGTGCGTGTTTTCTACAACTTTTTGCCATTGAACATAGACAACTTCGTCTCCACCAATGGGAATGTAACGAATCGAACGTCTTTCGTTTTCACCGTCGTCTAAGCGCAGGCGCAGATGATTGAAGCGTGACGTATATTTAGTCCCCACCAATCACCTGTCACTTAGATATGATAATAATATGTTTATTGTGTCTTTTGTAGCCGGCTATGGCTCGGGGGTAGGCAGGGCTAGTGCCGTCATTCACGATAAGTCATTATCAGACGTAAAGGAAGGGAAGGTATATAAGCGAAATCGGTTCGTGTCTGAACATCAGTTGCAAGCAAATGCGATATTAATACTAACACAAAACAAAAGAGATATTCATTTAGCATAACACCATGGAAACCTTTCTGGTTCTTGTAATATTACTGTGTTCATGTTCTGGATCCCCGTTGCTGGAACGATTTAATGTTGAAAGAAATAAAAGTGAGTATTTATTTATTACTCTTTTTTTTAAATTACATTAAAAAAATTATTCTTTTTTTATCTTTTTTTTCAAATATTGTTTTAAAATTATTTTTGTAGTTTTTTTCTTCTTGAGGATGCTATTATCCACATTATTAATATCATTATCATCATCATCGTCGTCATCGTCGTCATCATCATCATTATTTTTAATTATTAATATTATTATCATTATTTTTTAAATCTTCGTTCGCTTTTTTTCGATACCATTCGGTCATAATCGGTAATCTCCGTCACATAAAAATGTATTATTACATTGTCGATATTCCAGTTTTGTGTTACATACTACGGTATCTAAAAAACCTGGCAACTTAATAAGCATGATATGTTATATGACTACAGATGCCTATCAACGTTGATGGAAATAATACACACGTTGACATAACTGTAGAGGTGTTTGCATTTTAATGACTGTATAATTTGATGAGGAGAGTTGTAACATCTGTATCGATTCGTCTTCCGTGGATATAGTCTAACGTCAATGCTGTATTACATATTTATGTCGTCATTTTTTCGGTATTTCTCTTTGTTCCCATTCTTCATTGCTCATTTAATAAATCGGTGTTCATAAAGTTGACCATAGCTTAGGGCCTTACGATATGAATGAACGCGTAGTGGGATTTTACTTTCGTCACAGTTTGTTGACCAAAGGAAGAGAAAAAACGACAAAGGATTTGAGCATTCCTTATATGGTTAAACATTACGATGGGTTGATTTATATCATGTTTCGTGTTTTATGTACGTTTTATTACAAACTGTATTAAAACTGGTGTTAACGTAATATATGCCTACTATATGTCTGAATTTTGGTGGGTTTTCTTTGTAGTTTTCTTTGTGGGTTTTTTTTTTTTTTTTTGGGGGGGGGGGGTTTCTTTCTTTTTTGTGGGTTTTTTTTTTTGGGGGGGGGGTTCTTTCTTTTTGTGATGGGTTTTGTTAAATGTGTAAGTGTGTAAATCTACCATTATGTCTTTGTATAGTTAAGTACATTTTAATAATAATAATATAAAAAATTGCTCCATATTCGTACACAGAAATATATTGTATATCGACTGGTTGACAACCAGAAATGGTTATGTCAACACGTCGTAACAATGATGGTAATCTACTGTTTCGCAATAATTTTAGAGGGTAGGGTGGGGGTCGTGCAGGTCATGTGAGCGATACAAAAACGTTCAACCTCATTTCAAGTTCATTCTAATCGAACTCGATCAACATATAGGGTACTCGGTTGTTTGTTGTTGTTGTTTTTTTCTTCGTTAGTCTCAAATGCATTTATAATCGATAAAACATTGTCTGTAAAACAAACTAGGCTATGGGTGTATGTTTGGGTTTTTTTAATTTACGACTAAAAATGTCATATGGTTTATAACGCGTTCCGCTATTACACTCTGTCATACATGTTTTATTATTATCTACCAGTTCCTCAGAGAGTTATGTAACTGTTGAATCCACAACCTTGCACATTTCAGGGACAACTTGGAGTTTTGTGGGAAAACACTACTATCGTCTGGACTGCCGCGTCACCCCCTTAGATCTGCCTCTGTTAACGGAAACTTATTTAAGATATATTTTAAGTAAAATATTAATTGTATTTTTCCCAGGAAGCGTTGTCATCGAGCGAATAGAAGATGGAATCTTCGACCACAGTTTGTATAAAAGGTCGGTGGACGAACCTCTACCGGAAGTGCTAGACCTGCGCCTGGATGACCAAGGACAGGTAGTGCATCTGCGACTGCGCAGACATCCTCATCTTGCAACAGTGTCAATGACCCAGGCCGGAAGTATTGAACATGACCTCTCTTCAATACAGGTGAAAACCGATAAATATACTTTGAACTGTTAGAATACATATATTAATAATTATAATACTGTAATAAATAATATCTGGAAAAAAATATAGTATGATGCTAAAATCAGCGTGCATATATAAAGTGTTTTTAATGAACAAAAATGGTAGTACATCTGAAGATGACATATTTGCGACTGTATATGTCTGACAGTTTTTAAACATACTGATTCGATGGAAGGCATTTCATTTCATAAATATACTTTCGAGAGAGAGAGAAAGAGAGAGAGAGGGGGAGAGAGAGAGAGAGAGAGAGAGAGAGAGAGAGAGAGAGAGAGAGAGAGAGAGAGAGGGGGGGGCGAAAGAAAGAAAGGAGGGGAGATGGAGAGAGGAAACAGGAGAGACAGAGGCGATATACAAAGGAAATAACAAATTAGTGAGGGAGAGAGACGAACAGAGACGATGACTAGAGAGCTCGGAAGGTGTGATAGAGATAGAAACGGTGAGGAAAGAGAAAGGCGCTGGGAAACGGATACACATACGAGACAGAACTGGACAGAAAGGGAACTAATGAGAGACATACAGATACGGAGAATGAAAAATAGAAAGCGGGAGATAATAAGAAAGAGTGATGAGGTACAGACAGAAAAACAGACAGAGAGACAGATTAAACACTTTCTATAATTTGTTATTTTGGTATATTTCCAGATCTGCAATGTCTAATATTTTATGTATGTTCTTGTTTGAACAGGACGCGGCGGTGTATACTGATAGGAGTTTGGGCGCTTCTCTCGTAGTCAGAAAACGCGAGGCCGATCCTCATAACTTTGACTTGGTAAGCAGTTTGCTTCGTTTGTTTGGGTTTTAGGTTTCGGTGTTGTTGATTTTTTTAAATTATTATTATTATTAAATTAGTTTGTGGGGGTTTTTTTTTTGGGGGGGGGGTTTGTTGTTGTTTGTTTGGGGGGTGGGGGGTGCGGGTGGTATGTGTGTTTTGTTTCGGCTTTTTTGGGGGGTGTTTTTTTTTTTTTTTCTTGCTTTATTTTTGTGAGGGGGAGGGATGGGTTTTTTTTATTGATTTTTGACAGGGACACAGGATTTATTTATAGTGGTAGAGCTGCAATAATTGGGTTGGTTTGGTGTTTCTGGGAAAACCACCGTTGTATCATCCACGGAATAATAAAAAATAAGAATAATATAAAATAGTAATAATAATAATAATAATAATAATAATAATAATAATGATAAAACGGCCATTGCTAACAACATGTCTTTCAAATTCTAGGAGGGAACTCTTCTACTGGGAGGAAGAGAAGTATCGCTGACACCGTCTGTTCGGACAAAACGTGATTCCGGAAATAACGCTAAAACCCATGACGTCATTCCGAGTAACTCACAGGATATCGACATGGGAATCGACTATATAGAAAATTCTGAAGGTGAGTTATTTTGCACTATTTTCTCTATCTTGTTCGGTTTTTTTAATATAAGCCTGTTTTTAAAGAACACTTTAGGTAATAGTATGACATATTAAACACACAAAAGATACAGGGGCTAATTATACGCAAGTGTCTGGGTATATGTATCGGCTTCCTGTTATTTACCGATTTCACAGGAAATATTTCCTGCACTTAAGTAGTACAATAATAATAAACAATAATCCAAAGATATATTAAATCTATTTTAACTTGCAAATTATTGAGGACGAAAAGCTTTTAACGGTTAACGATTTCAGTAGAAATAGCTCATTATTTTAAGTACTAATGAAGTGGGTTGCTCTATTAACTAATTTCCGATACCCTGTGTATGCCACGAGCCTTGGGATAAGAGAGTGTATTAAGGCTGGTAGGCACCGGGTTCGTATCCCGGTATCGGCTTCTACCTAGAGTGAACTTTTTACAAGCTTAGTGGGTAAGAGAACTGCACCGAGTTCTCTATCACTAACCATTAACAGCTAAACACCAACCTCCTGTTTTGTACAGACAATGCAGATAGCTTGAGTCTAGTGCCCAAGGCAGCGTGTTAGAACCATACGCTGAAAAATAAAAATGAAAAGGTTTGATACATGTCAGCCTCGATTGAACTATGAATGATTAGTTTACACCGCGGTGACGGAGACACCTGTGGGATATTTGCCGTCTCGCACATTGTGTTGGTCGCGTTTTGAAAGGTCATGACCCCATATCAGCCCATGAGGGCGCGCTTGAATTTTAACTGGTATGAAAGTCAAGATAAACATTTAAAAACCCCAAATGTGTAAGATGGACACTTGGCAGATTAATGACATCACACTGAAAGAGTTCGTTGTCACGAGCTTTATTCACATTATATGCTGAAATAACTGATAAAATAGTCAGGGTTTTTTTCTGTTGTTTCAGATCTTATTTCCGATGACGAGGACACTAACGAACGAACAAAGCGACAGACAACAGAGGAAGACGAACATACCATTCAGATCTATTTTATTGCTGACAACACAGATTTCGAAGGGTAAGTGGAAAACCTGCACACACCAATGTACCTATAGATACCACAAATACCTGTTGAGAATGAATGAATGAATGAGTGAATGTTTAACGACACCCCAGCATGAAAAATACATTGGCTATCGGGTGTCAAACTATGGTAATGCAAACAAATAAGGTAATAATCAACATCAATACAAAAAATAAAGATTGAAATAAAAACAGTGTAAAGAACTGTACAAAAATACAAATATCACAGATAGATACTGACTTTTACTCAAAATTTAAATTTGTGCTGTATTGGCCATTCTCAAAGAGAATGTTACACCCCTGCACCACGGTGAGGTTACTGCACGCGCAGGGGACCCGTTGAGAAGATACTCCGCCTGAGATACAGTCAGTCGTAGGATCGATTCCCGTAGGTGGATCTATTGTGTTTTTATAACACATAAAGTATAACTTAACTAGTTGATTTCGATCATTTTGGCCAACTAGTGTACATCTGAATTGCATCTGTGGCTCTTTATATATATATATATATATATATATATATATATATATATATATATATATATATATATATACATATATATACAATGTACGAACAATATATATATATATATATATATATTGGGGTTTTTTCTGTTTGATTTTTTTCTTTCTGTTTTCGTTTTAGTGCATTTTGTAACGTGAACTAGAATTATCTCAATTAATAGCCCATTCATTTGTTTGTAGGTGGAAACTTAATTACCCAGACGACACCGTGGAACAAGTTAAAGACCGAATGACACTGTATTACACAGGACTGGGAGAATCGGTAAGTCGGAAATAAGCAATCGATTAATTTAAATATCGAACCTTTCAAAATATGAATTAATTCATTAATTTACGTAACATACACACACACACACACACACACACACACACACACACACACACAGCCCCAGTACTCTGACCGTAGCAGAGCAAAATGGACATTTCAACAGTGTGAGCGTCATACCTGTCCACATGTCCATCTTGCTCTCTTACGGTGAGAGTACTCGGGCTAACACACAATCTGATACATATCATATACGTATAGGTATAGGTATAGGTATAGGTATATGTATATGTTTATGTATATGTATATGTATATGTATATGTATATGTATATGTATATGTATATGTATATGTATATGTATATGTATATGTATATATATACATATATATATACATATATATATACATATACATATACATATATATATATATCGAGGCTGTTGAAGATAACGTCTTATTATATTTATTTATTTTGCAGATGGGATTTCGTTACGAGTCTGTACAGGATATACCAATGACACCCAGGCTAAAAATAAACATTGAAACCCAAGGCCTACTTATCATAGAGGTATGTATTAAAGACATATTTAAACTCGTGGTTATATAATAAAGGTTTATACGCAGTGTCTAGTAAATTGAACAGTATGCATTTCAATAAACTCAGACTTCTCTTAGAACTCCGTATTGAAACACCTGTGAAAAACGCAGGTCTATGTTAATGGAAGATAACGTTAAAATACCTGAAACCATGAACTCATAAGTATATTTATCAGATCACTTATTAACATGACATATTTGTTATCGAATAAAACGATGATTTTTGTTTTAAAACGATAGGTCTACTTATCTTAGATGTATACAATCATTTGTGTATCAAATACATTTCGTAAATCGACTGGAAAATGGTAAAAAAACGAAACCCTCACCAATCCACAATACTTGACAACTTGATGTAATTAATCTGAACGCCAAAAACCAATAGCCATGATCAAAGCCGTATCTCTGCACAATGCAGAGTCGAATGGGTATTTCGTAAAATAGTGGTTGATTCCATGAATTCTCTATCTAGTGCTTCGTCTGAGTAGATCATTTATTGGAGAATACATCCTTTTGAGCGCCACAAAGAGGACTGCCACTCCCATACTATTTTTGCTAAATCAAAACTAGCAGAGGATAAAGCTGAGAGCTCACTGGAATAAAACGTGGCACCTTGGTGTGTTTCAAACGCTTGTAGATATTAGTTGTTATTCTTGTTCGGTGGTTCCCGAAAAATAATTGTTTTATTATTTATTTATTTTTTAAATAAATACATTTTTCAGACAGCAGACGACACGCCGTGGATCACCAACAACACCATGGACAACGGCAACATCAACGGCTCCAACGCCCTCAACACGTTCGAGTCGTGGATCGCCACGCAGACAAAATTCAACATCCCACAGTCTGACCACTATATGACATTCACCAGGTAAGAAACCCAATTACTCTGCCTACAGACAGGACAGTACATACCGCAACATTTGATAAATCGGTGTAACATTGTAGAAACCAAAACTTGTCTAGCATAATATGAATTATTAAATGGAATTATTTCACGAATTTAAATGGATAACTAAAACAATAAAATATTTAAATTCAATTACTAAACAATAGAAGAAAAACAATTCTAATAGTGACAGGTATGTCGTAGTCTTTAAAAACTAGAAGCTGTTACTTTAGTTTGTAAAATCCTATTTTGTAATATCTTATTTTTAGCGAACAATCTATTGTACAAGACGGTTAGCACTAAGCTTATCATTTGATGCACCGACAGTTGTGTATTACAACGAAATGACATAACTATTTCTTTTTCAGGAAGAACCTCGAGGGTAAAACCGGGGCAGGGGCGGTGGGTCTGGCCACGAAGGGGGCGCTCTGTACCGCGAGTTCCGTGTCCATCGTGGAGAACTCCGTGAGCGGCATCGTTCCAGGCATCGCGGCTCACGAACTGGGACACAGGTACGTTCAGTACAGTGATCGTCGTGTGGTTACTTTTGATGATGACCATGATGATGATGATGACGACGACGATGATAATGATGATGATGATGATGATAGTGATGGTTGTTGAGTTGATGCAAGTGCTGGTTTTGAAAATGATGATAAAGAAAATTATATTACAATGATGCTGATAATGATGATGATGATGTTGACGATAATGAAGATGATGATGTTGATGAATGTTATGATCATACTTGCCATGCTAGTAATGTTACTGATAGTGACACATATCATATTGAATTTATGACAAAACTCATCTCTTTATAAGACTGAGTAACCGTTGACCTTTATACATTTTAGAACTTGTGCATTTATTCCTGTCATTGTGACGCCAATGCAAAAACAATTACGAATATTTGAAATAACCCTGTTACACAGCATTAACAGTAATGGTAGATCGATTTTTTAATTAATAATATCTATTTGATTTTCAGCCTGGACGCCGACCACGACGGCTCCAACGACGCCGTGGCGTGCAGCGGCAACGACCGCTACCTGATGGCGTCTATCCTCTCCTTTCCGCACTCCGAGTCGACCAGACAGAGACCGTGGACGTTCTCCGCCTGCTCCGTGCAGACGTTCCGCAAGTACCTCAGTCAGTAAGTACCAGTCCAGTCTAGTCCTTCACATCGCTGTATGGAGTTTACGTTTCATATCGTTATATTTATACCTGTTCGAGTCTTTCTTTGTCCTGTCCGTTTGTTTATTCATCACTTTCTCTCTCTTTATTTTCTGTGCTTTTTTCTCTCCATCCATCCTTCCTTCCTTCCTTCCTTTCTTTCTTTCTTTCTTTTCTTTCTTTTGTTTGTTTTTTTGTTTCTTTCTTTGTTTCTTTCTGTCTCTGTCTATCTATCTCTTCTCTCTCTCTCTCTCTCAGTGTTTTTCTCAGTCTCTCCCTCTCTCCCTGCCTCTCTATATCTCTCGCTATATCCCTCTGTCTGTCTCTGTCTGTCTGTCTCTGTCCCTGTCTCTGTCTGTCTGTCTGTATTCTCTCTCTCTCTCTCTCTCTCTCTCTCTCTCTCTCTCTCTCTCTCTCTCTCTCTCTCTCTCTCTCTCTCTCTCACACACACACACACACACACACACACACACATCCACCTCTCACCCCTCTCTCTCACTCACATATGCATCACATATTTTTGTTTCAATTGTCAACAATAAACTAATTATGTCGTCTTGTTTTAGGGTCAGTTGTACCAAAGATCACCTAAGTTCCCCGCCAGCTTCAATTCACCTCGGTCAGAAGATGACTGGTGACCAGCAGTGTCAGCTCGCTCTGGGGACCAACATGTGCAGGGTGAGTACTTCTTCTTCTTTCGCAATTCCTATCAATCGTTTTCTTCTTTTCCATCTTAATTTCATCATCATCATCTTCTTCTTCTTCTTCTTCTTCTTCTTCTTCTTCTTCTTCTTCTTCTTCTTCTTCGTCTTCATCCATTTATATTATTAGTTTTCAAGAGCACCTCTGTGGCTTTTACTATTGCAGCTTTTATTTGCTTTCCTCTTCTTTGTCATCTGTGTCTATTACTTCAGCTTGTCCATCTCGCGTTCCTCTTGTTTTTCGTCTACACCAACGCCCCCAGCCCCACCCCCTTATTCATCTGTTATGCCCTTATCCTCGATATTGTCCAATTGATTTTTTTTCTGTTGCTTTGTTTTATTTTATTTGTTTACGTTTTTCCTCCTCTTCCTCTCCTTCTCCCCTTATTCCTTCTTCTTCCATTTCTTTCCATGTCTGTATTTTACGTGACATTTAAAAACGTTACTCTTCTCTCCCGAATCTTTTTTATGTTTGTTCCCTTTATTCTTCATATCTTTATTTTTTATTTTTGTTCAATTCCATGATTCGTGCTTGGGTGTTGTTAAACATTCATTGATCCATTCATTCATTAATTTATTAATTTATTCTTTCATTCATCCATTCATTCATTCATCCATTTCTTTCCATGTCTGTATTTTACGTGGCATTTAAAAACGTTACTCTTCTCTCCCGAATCTTTTTTATGTTTGTTCCCTTTAATAGCAGTATTTTTCATAACTGCTTTCTGATTTTGTAAACGTTATCACATTATTGTTGCAGGCCCTGTTCGGCCCCACGACGTATGAGCAATTGTGTTACGGACTGTGGTGTTACCAACCCAACTCGGTTGGCGTCTGCGTGAAAATTTTCCCCCACGAATACACGTCCTGTGGAAACGAAAAAGTGAGTCTATCTAACATTTCTGAACAGTCTCTTTAAGACATTGTCTTTTTTAGTTTAATGGTCGGTTTGGATAATCACATCATTAAAACAGAAGTTTTTATTGTTTCATTTAATGTACGGACAGTCAATTACGAAATAAAGAAACGAAATCAACATGTTGTTCACAGTTATCGCCCTTTGTTAAAAAGCGTAGAAAGTGTACGTTTGGGGAATGGTTTTAATGTCACAGTACATGTCTGAACGATGAAACCGTAATACATTGTCAGGGCCGCATCTCTGCAAAACAAAATGTAGAGTCGAAAAGGCATTTTGTAAAATAGTGGTTGTTTCCATTAATATCTAGTGTCTCGACTACAGGAGGACAGCCACTCCCGGGGAGATCCTAGGAAAAGATAGAATTCGGATGTGTGGTGGTTGTGGTTTGTGTGTGTGTGTGTGTGTGGGTTTTTTTTGGGGGGGGTTGGGGGTTGTCGGCTTCCTCTTCTTCTTTCTTTCTATATTTTGTATATGCACCCAGTGTTAAATATGAATTGTTTTCTCCTTTCAGTGGTGTATTAAAGGAATGTGTGTTACCAGTAAGGAGGCCCCGGCTGTTTACGGTAAGCATCACTACTATATATATATATATATATATATATATATATATATATATATATATATATATATATATATATATATATATATATATATATATAGTTGAAGTATTTTCAGTAAACAACACTGCAGCAAATGTTGGTAATTTTTAGTTTATTTTATAAATATTTGTATAAACGGCTCAGGACTGTTAGGGTCAGGTGCATTCGTACAATTCGTGATATCTCGTCTGTTACATGCAACACAACAGGGGCGGGTCCAGGGTTCTGTAAAGAGGGTCGCATAATTCTAAAAAGGTCAAATTCGAGTTTGCTGAAGGCAGATGGCGTGATCTAAGAAAAGGCAAGCAATATCTGTAGGAGGAGGTTTCGGGGGGGGGGGGGTTGGTGGTATAATCCACAGGAAATTTTTAAATAAAAATTCTGAGTGACGCATTTTCACTGCAATTTAAGTGCTGTAGATTGTGTAGGGTGACCTAACAGTAAACACTTCATTAAAACGGGTGGCGGGAGGTCACGGGGCCTCTGTGACCTCCTCTGGATCCACCAATCCGCAGACCTAGACTTGTCATCTGTTTTGTTTTAGTGTATATAAAAATAAGTCCGAGAGATTGCGTCTTTAATAAAATCGTTGATTTCTTCCAGACGACTGTCCGCAGGGTGACGAGACGGGTTACGGCTGCACGCCGGCGAAGTGTGCGACGTTGACGCCCACGCAGAAGAAGAGATTCTGCTGCTCCACGTGTAACGCGAAACCGACAACAGCGCCACCGTCAACCACGACAGTCACAACACCTACGACGGTCACAACAACACCTACGACGGTCACAACGCCTACGACGGTCACAACAACACCTACGACAGTTACAACAACACTTACGACGGTCACAACACCTACGACTGTCACAACAACACCTACGACAGTCACAACAACACCTACAACGGTTACAACAACACCTACGACAGTTACAACAACACCCACGACGGTTACAACACCTACGACAGTAACAACAACACCTACGACAGTCACCACAACACCTACAACGATTACAACAACACCTACTACAACAGTTACCACAACACCTACGACAGTCACAACAACACCTACGACGACAGTCACAACAACACCTACGACGATCACAACAACACCATCTACGACGGTAACCACAACACCTACAACAAAAGTTACAACTACACCTACGACAGTTACCACTAAGCCGACTACAAGGCCAACCACGATAACACTCACCACCACGCCATCAACGACACGAGTCACAACACCTACTATTACCACGACAACAACAGTCGCGACGACTCTGGCCACGTCGGAAAGAAGCACCCGCGCGCCAAGCCGACACGACAGCGGGAGTTCGGAGAGCAGTCAGGAATCGGAGGAAAAGACGGGCGACAAAAGAGCCACCGGAAGTCAGCCTAGCAACATGGCGTACTGGTGCCGGATGTATAGACGTCACGGACTGTGTCAGATATGCAGCTACAGTCAGCTACTGCAGCGGTGGTGTCGATATTGTCAGTGCGCGGCGAGAAACTCGTGGGACTGGAGGTGGCTCATGTTTCTGCCAGATTAAAAGACCAATAATTATAGTGATGAACACACAAGGCAGTCGAGTCTCGTTAGTCCCCAACAAGTCCCATGAACAATGTAAAAGGCAAAACATATATATTTTCAGAGTCTAGATTCTCGAATCTAAAAGAGTTTGAGTCTTTAACGTCATGACAAGTCCATATATATTGCATACGTGTGACGTCATTAAAGGGACATAACCGAGTTTTTAAACACTAAGGCATATTTTTGAATATTATAGCCCTGTTTAGATTACCAATTTCCGTACATTCGAAGTGTTTTTCGTCATCCTAGTGTTTTTAATATCATAGAATGCATTTCTCATATTTTTAAAAACGCATTCGAGTTTTGGTCTATTTTTAGAGGGTATTTCACCATTGTAACTTTATCCAAATGTGTTACAGGTTTGTAGACTAACTAAACTTAGTGTTAAATTTCCAGGATATGTCCCTTTAAAGATCTGAATCTACGCTGTATAGTTTTACAAGCACCGGTCATGATTGACAAAACCTGTTTTACACTTACATGTGTGAAACTACATACATTTGCAACGTTTAAACATCAGCGTTTAAGAAAGACAAGTTTCGTAAATGTGTTACGACCTTTTGTGTGCACAAACTATTAGTGTCAACAGAAACCCAGTTGTAAGTCTTCAAAGCTTGGTCGAAAGTACGTTAACCTGATCCAATTAAATAGTGCCTCAAAATAGATACATTTAATTTATCACAATTTTTTTATTAATTTTCAATACTTTGCATGTTGTCATGCCCTACTTGCTATCGATATTTTCTATTTCTTAACAATACCACTAGAGCAGACTGATTCATTAATCATCAACTATTGGATGTCAATCATTTGGTAATTCGTCAGAGAAAGCCCAATACATTATTATTTTTATTTTGGACAAAACATATATTTCATATGCACTTTCCAACAAACAGGACAGCACATATCATGGCATTTTATATACCAGTCGTGGGCTGTAAATGTAACAAATCACGTGTACGGCGGTCAAGCTTTTAAAGTCGGATGTATCTCTAGAAAACCGTAAACAAAAACAACTTTGCGTTTGGCAAAATTTTAATTGATTATAATAGGTTACCAGTTGTAAATGCTATAGGTGGATGTTCTGTTTGGAAGCATTCCTTCAAACATGATGTGTTACATGATCAATGTTTTTGGTTGTATCAATTGTTATTTTTCTGGTTATCAGTTAATGTTAACAAAATGCGTGTGTGGTGAAAATGCCTTGTTTAATTTGGTCAAACAAAATGAATCTTGTAAATCCATTTGCTCACTCCATGTTGACATGGAAACTGTAAATATATTCGTACTCTAAATATTTTTTAAACTCTTTGTTTTGTGTCAGGACTATGAATGGACATCATCGTTCACAATCGTTCATATGTATGGTGTGAGGAAAATGTTAATAATGTCTGCGATCTGTTTATCCTGTACGTCTCTGCATACACACACGCACACGTGCACGCACACGCACGCACGCACATTCATGCTCACAATTATGCGCGTAATTACACACATACATACATATATGCATACATACATACATACATACATACATACACACATACATACATACATATATACATACATATATGCATACACTGTACGTTGATATATTAAAGCAATTTTACCCACCTTTACATAGTTTGTGTCTTCCTTTGTTGAAAACTGACTATTCTTGTATGCATGGATCCAATCATTGTCAGAAAATTTGTGTTTGAACGTTTTCATGTGTTTTAGTTTATGTTGTTAATAGGTGTTTGCTTATTTATTTTGCACCTGTCATTAAACCATTTGCGCTAGAAATGAATTCGTGTTTCTTATCTTTTGGGTTTGGGCTGTTTATGAAGACTAGCAAAACAAAACAGATAAATCATTCTGCACTGAGGGTATCTGAATCACGGAAAAAGAAAGAAAGAAATGTTTTATTTAACGACTCACTCAACACATTTATTTACGGTTATATGGCGTCAAATATATGGTTAAGGACCATACAGATATTGAGAGAGGAACCCCGCTGTCGCCACTTCAAGGGCTACTATTTTTCATTAGCAGCAAAGGATATTTTATATACACCATCCCATAGACAGGCCCACCGGCGGGGATCGATCTCAGACCGACTGTGCAACGAGGGGGCGCTTTACCATTGGGCTACGTCTCGCCCCCCCCCCCCCCCCCCCATAATTATGGAAGTCCAGAACTATGTGCCAACAACTACCAACTGAGCTAATAGGGAAATTCCCACTGGCTTCCATACATTCGTGTTAACTTATTTTCGTGTTTATATTCAATTAAGGTTCAAGCAGGTTCAAGGACGCCACAACAAGTATTGTCATTTTCATTTGCTTTGTGTACTTGTCGGGTTTGGTTGGGGGTTTTTGGTTGGGGGATAGGTTATTATTTTTATTTGCATGGTTTTTTTTGGGGGGTGGGGGTTGGTTTGGGATGAGGATATATTTGTATATGCCCCTCCTTGAAGGGTCGTATTATAATATGGCTTTGTCCATCCGTCCGTCCGTAAACTGTCATTTCCAGAGTGTATCTTTCCTACCAATTTATATAGGATCATCAAAACGTGCATGCATATACAACTTGGGATAGGGATAGCCGGTGATGAATAAATCAATGTGCTCTACTGGTATCGTTAAATAAAACAAAGTTTAGGTGAACCGTATTGGCCGAACACCATCTTGTGTTTCTTGTCACAATACAGGTTTTTTTTTTTTAAATTGCAATATATACTTATTTATATTTTCATGCTTATTGCTTTTCCCAACGGTCGAACGAAATTTGAAATAATTATACTTTATACCTACAACATGTTACGGTGAGATAATGTTGTAAAAGAATAACAGGAAAAAGCTGCATGTGTGTAAATTGTGTTGGGGGAACAAACGGAAGCATTGACATGGCTAAACAATTGCGATAGTACCTTTAACGACAACTTAGCACATTGTAAACTTCGTACACCTTAGTGGATTGCAAACTTCGACATTTGGTTGCATATATAGCGAGCAAAAGTAAAGTAAAGTTTGTTTTATTTAACGACGTCACTAGAGCACATTGATTTTTCATCTTATCATCGGCTATTGCACGTCAAACATATAGTCATTCTGACACTGTTTTTTTATTTATTTAGTGGAAACCCGCTGTCGCCACATAGGCTACTCTTTTAAGATAGACAGCAAGGGGTCTCTTGCTTGCGCTTCCTACAGGCAGGATAGCACAAACCATGGCCTTTGTTGAACCAGTTATGGATCACTGATCGTTGCAAGTGGTTTACTCCTACCCATTAAGCCTTGCGGAGCACTCACTCAGGGTTTGGAGTTCGTATCTGGATTAAAAATTCTATGCCTCGACTGAGACCCGAACCCAGTACCTACCAATCTGGAGACCGATGGCTTAAGGATATATAGCGAGCAGGGTGTGACATTAATAACATTTTTTTTTTGGCGGGGGGGGGGGGGGGGGGTCTCGTTCTAAAATGGGACCGACAGAATTGTTACCCATGACCAAAACTGTATTTCAACACAATGCAGAGTTGAGTGGGTATTTGGCAAAATAGTGTCTGATCACACGAATCTCCATCTAGTGGGGGCGGGACAATATTTCAGTGGTAAACTTCTAGCCTGATGCGTGATAGGTCTAGGATCTATCCCTGTCGGTGGGCCCAATTGCCACTATCTCTCGTTCCAGCCAGTGCAAAACGACTGGTATATAAAAGTCCGTTGGTATGCGTTATCTTGTCCGTGGTGTGGTGCATATAAAAGATTCATTGCTAATAATGACAAAGAAAAACAGAACGGGTTTCCACTCTGAAATTATGTCAGAATGACCAAATGTTTGACATCCAGTAACCGATAATAAATAAATCAACGTGGTCAATGGGGTTCGTTAAACAAAACAAACTTTAAACTTTAATTTTAATTCCCTTTCCAACTACGACCTTGTATTTGGTTTCGAAATGTTGTTGTTGTTGTTGTTGTTGTTGACAGCTGTCTTCTTGACCATCGTGGTATCAGTAATTGATCGGGTTATACTATCTTAAAATCCAGTGTCCTCGCAGGATGGTGCACACAACCGACTATTAAATTTCATACTCATTTATAGTAGCATATGGCTAAAACAACAACCCCACTGAAATCCTTGGAAAAGTCCATTCACCCTTGTTACAGGTGAGTGTCTCCCGCGGTATAAACTGATTTCAATCAGACTGGCTAAAACAATCAACATATATATATATATATATATATATATATATATATATATATATATATATATATATATATATATATATATATATAATAATAATAATAATAATATAATATAACATGACATAACATAATATAATATAACATAATATGTATATGTGTGTCTATATAAACACACACATGCATACAACATACATACATCCATCCATACATACATACATACATACATCCATCCATCCATCCATCCATCCATCCATCCATCCATCCATACATACATACATACATACATACATACATACATACATACAATGTACATTACAATGTACATACATACCCGCCGTCCAATTCGAATTCAAAAAGTGGGGTTTGCCAATCCGATTCGGCCTTTGCTGGAGTGGTCAAACTTATGTACGGTGTGTTGCAGTGCATCCACCACACTGGGTTACTCGAGGAGAATTTAGTCAATTCGACCCTCCCGAAATCGCTAGCAAGGAAGGTGGAGGAGCTTAACGCCATCATCAAACCAGCACGTCCAAATTTAGATATTACATTCGACTTAAACTTGACAAATTAAACCTGGACCAATCAAACTATGGACGTGTTGATTAAGAATTATGCTAACTCTCTAAAACTACTGAAGTCTAAGTTTATTTCGGCCATGTCATCTAAAACCTGAGACTTCAATCGTGCACAATTTACTGCTATCAAGTGGGGAACAAACAATTACAAAACAAAATTAACCGATTCTCATCTGTCGGAATTTTCCCGTTATCTTTCGGACCTTCTCCCCCAAACAGAGAATAGTGTGGGTAGTTCTTGTGAAACTACTACTCCTCTGCCACAAAGACAAAACAAGAGCACGATCCCCACGTGTTAACACCCCTTCCAAACGTCCTGACCGTAAGGCAACACCGCCCAATGCCAAACGGTCCACTGCACCTCACCTAACACCACTACCTAACTCACCACCCTCCCCACCTATTCCATCTACCTCACGGATAACAGTATTAACCGCTACGGTACCTCGTCTGGGAACTTCTTTTGCTGACGCATTAAAGTCTCCCACCCGCCCGATTCTCAACTCAGGGCGGGATAAAAAAAATTCGGCACACACAATTCTATCAGTTTCGGCACAACGTTTGGAACAAATCTCAATGGCGTCTTCCTGAAATTAAGAAAAAAAAAACCTCTTCTCTTTGGCTCGTCAAATGTGTCCAGAATTAAGTTGGACAAGCATCCTGAAGCGCAAGTATAATGTTATCCAGGCGCTAATTGTAATCACTTCCGGACCATAGTCTCAAATTACAAGGGCAAGTCTCAACCCGAAACCATTGTTCAGTTCAAAACATCAAAATTCATCCAGTGCAATAAATCAGTTGCGAAACATGATAAGCTCGATTCGGAAACGTTTCCCGAGGTCAAAAATACTTTTTATTGAGCTTAACGTTTCGGACAGATTTTTGGCTAGTCAAAAAAAAAAACCTGCCTCAACGAAATACATTTGGCTGCAAAAACAATCAGAGACATCAAATTTATACCTGCGCTTCGCGCGTGTGATTTTGAGGTTGGGCAGAACAACATTCACTGGACAGAATCAACTGCCAATAAACTTTATCGCAATTGAAAGAGTTACTTAAATTTAACTAAGGCCGGGAAAGGGTAGTGTCAACCCTGATTTAGGACTAGGAACTAACATTGTTAACTTAACTGGTGACACTAACTTTCTAACATCCGCTGAACAATAATTACTGGGCAGGGGTCTGAATTTTGTCCCCACCCCCAACCAAAAACAGGCTTAGAGGCTAAACTTGACAATTGTGTAATGGATACGGCAGTTTTTGACCACAAAATGAAACTGGCCGCCTTTTTCGGCATTCAACTGGAAAAAAATTCCATTCACAGAAAACTCCGGCTGGATACCCCCAAAGTCTAGAGTAGATCCTGAAATCATTAAATCTCAAATAAAAGGATAGTGGCAAACGTGGGTCATATGACAGTTTACACAAATCAGCAACATATTTCTGTCATGGAACGTCATGCTCTCACCAAACTACGCAAAAAAACGCAAAATTATAATAATGCTTGCAGATAAAGGGTCAGCCTCTGTCATTCTATCAAGGGAGAACTATATCCGGGAAGCCCATCGACAGCTTAATAATTCAATGTACTACACAAAAATAGACAAAGCTATTTGGCATGAGAATTGTAAAACAATTCAATGCAATTATTTAATATCTAAAAGGTCAGGGACATATTAATAACAACAAGAAGCCAGGTCAAAATCACAAACCCGGAATCATTTCAGACTCTGGATCAGAGGCGTAAAATATTTCAGAATACATAGACTTTCTCTTAAAGCCAATTGCAAATAGATATGAAAGTTTTGTGAAAAACACTGAAGATCTTCTATCAAAATTATCAAAAACCAAAATCCTAAAAGATTCAGTTTTGGTTACCCTTGATATTGACTCCATGTACACCAACATAGATATTGATGCGGGCATGGGTTCAGTTAAGAGAGCATTTGATAAGTAGCCAGATCCAAACAGACCAGATAACAATATTACTGAGCTAAAAGGAAATGATTTTGAGTTTGATGAAGAAATGTATCAGCAAGTGTGTGGTTGTGCTATGGGCAAACGTGTTTGTCAAAATTTTGCATCTATGTCGCCAAATGGGAAGATGCTGCTTTAAATAAATCGAGTAAAACATATCCGAGCTATTAAATCAACAGGATGACAATATCAAACTTAAGGCCACAATATCAGATAAATCAGTTGACTTTTTCGATGTAACAATTTATAAAGGTACACAGTTTAAAACACCAGTTTACCTTGACTACAAAGTGTTTTTCAAACCCTCGGACACACCAACTTCTCCACTGCAAGTCTTTTCACCCGCGGCTCATTTTTAAAGGCATTGTGAAATCTGAGATTATTAGATTTCTCAGCAATTCGAATAACAAACATAATTTCAATGAGGCGTGTTCACTTTTATTTAGTGCTTTAAAACCTAGGGGATATTCAAAACGGTTTTTAAGAAAAATTAAATCTAAAACTGTTCGAGAATTAGAAAATCCTCTTAGGGCAACTGAAGACTATAAACCATACAAACTTCAGCATAACCAGCCGCCTCAAATAAGCAGTTGCTCCTCTGCTACTTGTGACAAAACCAGGTGTAGACTTCGCAACTTACTTAAAACACAGTCGACTTTCAAAAGTCAACAGACCAAAATTGAATATCAAATTCGGACAGACTTGAACTGTGATTTACAAAATGTAGTATATGTAATCACATATAATGTATGTAAAAAAAACAGTACGTAGGACAAACACAAAACCAACTGAGAATTAGAGCAGTTTGTCACAAGTATGATATTCGGCATGAAGTTGACACCCCTGTCGCCAATCATTTCGATCTACCTGAACATTCCTTAGATGGACATTTTAAAATAATTCCAATTGAACAACCCCTGATACTTTGTTCAAAAGACGAAACAGACCTCTTGAGACTTGAACGAGAGGCCTTCTGGATTTGTACATTACAGACAAAACAGCCATTTAGAATCAACGTTGAATCTGGTAAATCCGTAGAAAGAGATAAAATATTGTTTCCAATAATTTACCGTCGACGTAGCGTTGATATTGGTAAACTTATGAAGGAGGAATGTTTAAATCTGCAAACTGTTATGAAAAACCCTATCACAGCACGTCCGTTTATTGCGTACAGAAAAAAAAATCGAATTCTTTTTGTTGAACCTGTTATAGTGTTGGGGGTTTTCGTGCTTGTATCCAATTAAGGTTCAGGCACGCTGTTTGGACTGTCTGTCCAGGACTGTGGGCTAATCTGTAGTTATTGGCGAGATAAAAGTCGGTTTCGTAGTTTTGTACCTACCCACTGAGTTGTTAAACACGTTCTTGGTGAGATCTGGTACCGAGATTCGAACCCAGTACCTACCAGTCCAATGGCTGAACCACAACATCACTGAGGCTGGTTCCAGTATTCTGCCGTGTGATAGCTAGACGGACATTTGGATGGTTATAATCGTTCTCTGTCGCCAGAGACCGTTTTATTATGAAAAACGCGGAAACCGTGAGCGAAGTACCTTTAAAGGGACATTCCTGAGTTTGCTGCCCTTTTTAAGCTGTTATCGACTAACAGAAACTTTGTCACGATTGTAATTACATATCAAATATATTTTTATGCATACAATATTAGTGACTGTATATTAAACGTGTTTCTGATCCTTCTAATATTTGACCTAGTTTAAATTTCATTTTATTTCCTAAAATATTGTTTTTTCGTACGTACGAAATTATTTGAAGACAAAATCCAGTTTGGGCTTCTTAGAAATATGAAGACGACCAGAAACACATTGAATATACAGACACTGATTTGCTAAACAAGAAAATATATTTAATATACAAGTTTAATCGTAGTACTATTTTATTAGTCGCAAGCGTCTTACAAAGCAGCAAACTCAGGAATGACCCTTTAAAGCCTGATATAGACTGGGTGTGTCGCGTGTGTGCGGTCCGGATAAAACATCGAAATACATTAGTTTCAATAGTAACGTCTAGACTGGATGCGTGCGATGCGTGCGTCTCCAAAACGCAACAGCCCAGCCACTACGAAATAATCATATATGGTGTAATGCCCAAAACATAAGCCGATGACGTATCAGACGCAACAGACTTTAGACTAAGCTGAACATAAATGGAATTTTGAAGTTGACTAGGTAGAGGCGGATCTAGAGGGGCGCGGCAGGGGTCCGGGCCCCCCTTAATTTTGAGACAGTTATAATTTTATTATATATTAATTTTATCCCCCTCCAAACCTCCCCCAAAATTCCCTTGGCATTCCTCCTCATGTCATTGGGGACCCCCTAAATGGATTTCCTGTATCCGCCACTGCTAGCTAGGCTATTGATACACAATGCATTGAAACTAATTAGCTTCTACAAAGTTTTCAAAATATGTACAATAAAATAATATATTTCAGGTTTAAAATACATTTGATATTTGTCTTTAGTTTGCTATTCCTTAGCGAGTATTCTATTACAGTTAAAGATGGTAGATGTTATACTCAACACCAGTGAAACAACTAACATAATGCCACGTAGAATACCGATATACCTATACTCAACTAAATTAATTCAGGGCCAACAGAATCTTGGTCATTCTTCGCTAGTGTCATACTCGTTTTGTAAATTTAGATGACATATTACTTCTTCACATAGCATCAATAAAATCTGACCCATGATTCATGCATACATTTTGCACATGCTGGTTTTCTCTTTTTTTTTTTTTATTTACCGAGTTTTAAAATTTCCCCCAACGTCGACGCCTTACAACGGAAAAATGTGAGATGTTTTTATTTGATTTATTATTATTATTATTATTATTTATTATTATCTTTCTGGGGGTTTTTGGGGTTTTTTTTTTTTTTGCTTTTTGTGTTGGGGTTGTTGTTTTTTTTTTTTTTTTTTTTTTTGGGGGGGGGGGGTTTGTAGGGTTTTGTTTACCGCAGTTAAAACAAAATGCCGAAAATAGATCTACTGGTTTCTATTTAATTTTGTTAAGTATATATTCACAGATTGGTCGTTTTGTTGTCCACCAATAGTTTCTACAATAAATACAATATATTAGTGATTGGCCGTTTGTAAATAGTTCGTGGAATTATGGGTAGATAGATGGGCGGGCCTTGTGTTGTCAATTATAATACGTCATAAAACGTAGGCAAAGGAAAATGGTTTATATACAGTAACGAACAGTGGTGCTCACTAATCTTGAGGCAAAAATGGAAATGTGTCTGTTTCTTCTTGTGGTGTGTCTTGGTCTGGGACCGTCGGTGCTGGACGCGTACGCAACTAAAGGACATAAAAGTTAGTATTACTTTATTTATTTATTTTATTTTTTATTTTTTATTTTATTTTATTTTATTTTTTAATTTTTTTTTATTACCCCAGAAACCATTTGGTAATGTCAGGGTTGGGGGCCCTGAAATCATTACTTACAGTATGAGTCTATAATATAACTACATATAGGCCTATATGTCAGGGATCTATCCAGACATTCTCTGGTACCCAAAAAGGTCCCCCTCCCAAAAGAAACAGACATTGAAAATTCCTAATTTGTCTTCATTGTTTATTTTGTTTTCTCAATTTCATCTGCTATGGGACCCTAGTGAAAAATCCTGGACAAATCCCTGCATGTACATATATAAATATGCATGTATAGAGGTTATTCTCAACAAGGGAAGCAAAATGATGTGACGTGAATAACCTCTATTACAAATAACCAATATACAATACCTTTACATTACAGGTTTCATATGGGCAGATAAAAAATAAGAGAGAATGTTCAAGTCAAGAAAGAGAATTTTTTTTTTAGAAAAATAAAGAGTAAAGAAGACAGATTTCCAGACTATAACCATTAACCATTAGTTTCGAAGAAAAGTTGCCAAGGTCTCCAAACTTCTTCAAATTCACTGAACTGACATTTTTTTATACAATATATATTTTTCAATTTGCAGTTTATCTTTTATTATATTTTGAAGTGTCTCAACATTTAGTCCGGACTTCTGAATTTTCATTCTATAAATGTCATATTTTACATTAATAATTAGCCAATTAATAAATCTGTATTTTTGATTTGTAAGTCCAAACAAAACCATATTTTTGTCCAATGAGATGTGTTCACCTTTGGCTTGTAACCAATATTCAACAGCTTTCCAGACTTCAGCAACTTTTGTACAATCATAAAACAAATGTTCCAATGTTTCTGGTTGGAGATAACAAAAATGACAAATATCAGAATCTATATATTTTATTTTATGCAAAAAAGTATTTGTTGCTATAGTTCTGTGTAAGATTTTATACTGGAACCACATTAAAGATGGGTCTTTTAAAACTGAAAACGGTAAACTGTAATAATATCCCCATATTTGTGGAGAAAAAGTACAACCCAATTTACAATATTTTATTTGTGATGTAGGTATTACTTTATTCCTGTTCAATAATTGGTATATTGTTTTACATCCCTTTGCATCTTTTTAGAAAAATTCTTAGATTGAACATTGGATTGTTCAAAGGTACAAATATTTGGTTATCAGTTTTACTATTGCCAATAAATGTTTTGATTGCTCTTATTAAAGTGGCATATTCTAAAAAAAAAAGATTTTATATTGTATCTTGCTTTACAAACTTCATAATCCATAAACTGTCCTTGCTCATTCAATAAATCTTGTATAAAAATTATGCCTTTTTCAATATAGTGTTTATACAATATAGGTTTATCATCTTTAATGATATGACTATTACACCAAATATTTGTACTCATTATTTCATCATTATTTTTCCAAGTCTGTTTTTGTTGTATCTTTAACCAACTTTGTAATACATTTTTCCAAAACAGATTTTTAATTAGTTTTTTCTGGAGGAAATAATCTCCGTAATTTAACAAAATTTCTGTCTTTAGTTCTGTTATTGCCTAGAATAGAGTTTTCCATTTTGATTTTGAGGTAAAAAGTCTTCTTATCCAAGAGGCTTTTAATGCAATCATAAAATTTGAAAAATGTAACATTTTAATGCCTCCATTTTTATAGTCTTGTACTAATACTTCTCGTTTAATTCTTTCTGGTTTGTTCTGCCAAATAAAAGTATACAACATTGTATTTATTTGTTTTGCTATTACTTCAGGTGGATTTGGTAAGGAAATAAGTAAATGAATTATTTGTGGTACTATTAAAATTTTAACAACAACAATTCGACCCAAAACAGTCAACTTCCTTGATGACCATTGTTTTATTAATTTTTTCATTTGAAGTACTTTATTTTATTTATGTACATTGGAAAGAAATAAGCAAACATATGGGGCCGATTTCATATGTCTGGGTTTCGTAACACCGGGTTATATCAAAACCTAGGTTTAACACTGGGTTATATCAAAACCTAGGTTTAACACCGGGTTATATCAAAACCTAGGTTTAACACTGGGTTATATCAAAACCTAGGTTTAACACTGTGTTATATCAACACCTAGGTTTAACACCGGGTTATATCAAAACCTAGGTTTAACAATGGGTTATATCAAAACCTAGGTTTAACACTGGTTTATATCAACACCTAGGTTTAACACCTGGTTTATATCAACACCTAGGTTTAACACCTGGTTATATCAAAACCTAGGTTTAACACTGGGTTATATCAAAACCTAGGTTTAACACCGGGTTATATCAAAACCTAGGTTTAACACCGGGTTATATCAAAACCTAGGTTTAACACTGGTTTACGTAAAACGCTGCAAAACTTGACCAAGACATACACCCGTGGTGCATTTCACATGTGTGTGTTTTACCCGTGTTTACAAAACCACGCTTTTTACATGGGTTACCCGCATATTTGGAAAGGGACATAATCGAGAGATAGCTTACACTTCATAACTTTGTAGTTACCTGTATATTATTAGCATTCGCGTTCGAGATGGGGGATTAGCTACCCCCCCCCCCCCACACACACACACACACACCTAAGGAAACCTTCACATTCTGTCAAAAATGATGGACATGTTTGGGCAAAATGAGCTGGCATGAAAACGTTTCACAATGTTTTTCCATAATTTCACTCACAATATTAGTTATAACCCATGTCAAATGCTTACAGAACCCTACATAGCTGTTGGTAATAATGCAAATATCAATAAACGTTCTTATTGGCATTTCCCTTTAATTCTAACATAATATTAAAAACAAAAGATAGACGCGTAGGCCTGACGGCACCGAAATAACTTTTGGTCAAATTTTCAAAACTATATTGACTGTTATCCCTTTTATTAAGACGAGACAAAATGTTATTTAACGCAAATCATTATTTATATTTTTAGCAGAATAATGATAACTTTTGTTTTTGAAAATTATCTGTGAACGTGATTAAAATGCAAAGTTATAGCAACACCCAGAACAGTGTGTAAAGTGGTTTACATTGTTTCTATAGCCTACACGTACGTGCATGTGCGTCTAAAATAAAGGCGTTTAGAGAAAACAAATGTATGTCTAGTGAAATATTTTACATTTGTCACTCGCTAAAGCTCGCGACAACTAAACATTATTAAAATCACGACATAATTTATATAATAACTGATATCTCGTTTATTATTCTCTATATATCTCATTCGCTTTGTTGTTCATTCGCCACGAACATGGTGAATAATTTGTTGTGTCAAGGGGTGGATCTAATTATACAGTTGTGCTAACAAAAAAAGGTCAAATGGCATCTTATCTAAAGGGGGAGGGGGTTCGAACCCCCCTTCCACCACCCTGTATTCGCTTCTGTAGTGGCTTCAAATGATCTCTAAAATACGTTCACATTTTATGGCTCTGCAATACTGACGTAAAACATGATTTTGCGGCTGAAATTATCCATAAAAAAAAGTTACTTTGAGCAAACCCAGCGAAAAACCACTCCAAGGGAAGGTTTAAACAAGCAATACAATTGTAACCCAGTGTTAAACTACGATTACTGAAAACCAGACATGCTAAATGCACAGTAAACATGACCCAGGGTTTAACCTAGGTTTAAACCATGTTTCCAAAACCCACCGATAACCTAGACATATGAAATCGGCCCATGGAATTTAGACCAAATGTAATCCACTTCTAATGTAGTATTAGTAATGTCTGTAATCCATACCAAGGTTGTAATGTGGGATTGAACGTCGAAATGGCCGCCACTAGCACGGTCAACGTCTGACGCTGTGAATTGGTGCTTTTGGTTGCAGTCTATATATATATATATATATATATATATATATATATATATATATATATATATAAATATATATATATATATACACACACATACATACATACGTCATGCACCATCCCATACACAGCACAGCACATACCACGGCCTTTGATATACCAGTCTTGCTTGTCCTCCTATAGACTAATCACTAGACAGTTTGGTTTGTTTGGTTTGTTTAACGACACCACTAGAATACATTGATTTATTAATCATCGGCTATTGAATGTAAAACATTTTGGTAATTTTGACGTATAATCTTAGAGACACGATAGCACATACCACGGCCTTTGATATAGCAGTAATGGTGCAGTGGATTGAACGAGGAATAGCCCAACGGACCCACCGACGGGGATAGATCCCAGACCGACAGCGCATCAAGCGAGCGCTTTACCACTGGGCAACGTCCCGCCCCTTTAACAGTTTGTATTTAATCACC
>NC_054705.1:43468551-43486051 GCF_016097555.1 Gigantopelta aegis | reverse complement strand
CTGTTATTGATAATTCTAAATTTCCATTACTTATGTTATTAATAATACCAAACACAGGAGTCTGAGATACACTGATATAGTAACTTGTTTTCGTTTAGGTGCAACTTCCAGAGACACTCCCAGCATCAAACAAACAAAACGACTGACCACAGAGAAGCACACGGTTGAAGTTTATTTTATCATAGACTATTCAACTGTAGCAAGGTAAGGCGAAAAATGTATAAAGCTATCGGGAGAAGTGTGATACCATGATACGCCAGAGGCGGGTCTAAGGGGGCGCCAGGGGACCAGATCCCAAATATATTCAAGTGCCTATTTCTTTCTTTTTTTCATTTATTTATTTGTTTGTTTGTTTGTTTGCGTTTTGTGTGTGTGTGTGTGTGTGTGTGTTGTCACTTTTTTATTAATTTTTTTTATTGGGTTGCCCTTTTCACGAGTTCATTTATCTGCCCCTGTACATAGAGTGTAGTGTTTCAATTTTACTCTACTACTGCTACTGCTGCTGCTACTGATGTCGCTGCTGCTACTGCTGCTACTACTATTACTACTACTACTACTACCACCATCATCACTACTACTACTACTACTTCTACTACTTCTACTGCTGCTGCTGCTACTACTACTACTACTACTACTACTACTACTACTACTACTACTACTACTACTACTAAATATAGCTTATGTTTGATTTCACTGATCATAAACGGCTCTAATAGTGAAACGTATGCCTTAGTGTTTACAAACTGGTCGAAAGGTTAAAAACAACGTGGAGATAACAATAAGACCTGGTGTTTGAACTATTGCCACTCTTTACTTCCAGTGGACCAGCAAGGGAAGCATCTCTCATCAAACAACCGTAGATAACCAACATCTATATTATATGGCATTCAGTAATGGAATTAACCCTGTTTTTAAAGGGACATACTACTACCACTACTACTATTGCTATTACTGCTACTACTTCTACTTCTACTACATCAAGTCTTTTTGAGCATTGTCCATTAATATTGTGCTCTTTGCAGCTGGAAACAGGAATTCCCAAGTGAAAGCGCACAAGAAATTGAATCCCGGATGAATCTGTATTACACAGGGGTAGCTGAATCGGTGAGTTTTACACAAATATGGATTAAAATGGATTAAAATCGTAGATCTCGAGAATTTGATATACAACAATAAAACCAATACGAGACTGCTAAAGTATCAGTGCAACGGCATGTCGCGACCCTTCAAATTAATCATATTGAGTGTGTATTTATGGCTATTTCGACACATGGTCTAGATAACAAGAGACTAAACATAATATTAATTTGAACGGAATACACAAATGATTGATAAATATTTTGAGGTTTCTTTTTAAATTGTTTTGCTTAGCCCCCCCCCCCCACACACACACACACACACACCCACACCCACCCCATTTTGTTTCTTTAATCGGACCAAAGACCTGGAATTGACGCGGCGATACAGCTGTGTTACACTCACTGTCTTTCCTGTAAAAGCTTGGGTTGCACAGAAAAGGTCGATAGGCGCTATTTTTTTTTTTTAACCGGCCTCGGTGGCGTCGTGGTTAGGCCATCGGTCTACAGGCTGGTAGGTTCGGATCCCAGTCGAGCCATGGGATTTTTAATCCAGATACCGACTCCAAACCCTGACTGAGTGCTCCGCAAGGCTCAATGGGTAGGTGTAAACCACTTGCACCGACCAGTGATCCATAACTGGTTCAACAAAGGTCTTGGTTTGTGCTATCCTGCTTGCAGGAAACGCAAATAAGAGATCACTTGCTGCCTAATCGTAAAAGTGTAGCCTATTTGGCGACAGCGGGTTTCCTCTAAAAACCGGTGTAAGAATGACCATATGTTTGATGCCCAATAGCCGATGATAAGATAAAAAGTCAATGTGCTCTAGTGGCGTCGTGGTTAGGTCATCTGACATAAGGCTGGTAAATACATGGTTATTTATTTATTTATTTATTTTCAGATGAAGTTTCGATACGAGTCAGTTGTTGATGTGCCGCTGACACCAAGACTAGACATAGTTATCTACCCGCTGGGTCTGCTTATTGTAGAGGTAACTCAACGAAATGTAGAAACTGGAGCTCATATTGACAGCCCCACCTCACACACGCACACACACACACACACACACATACACACACACACACACACGCACATACTCACGCACGCACACACCCACATGCAAATGCACACATACCCATGCGTGCATTCACAATATGGCTTACAATAGTTGCATGAAGGGGTAGGGGTTACAGGTTTCCTTTCTCTCAATAATCTCTCCCTCTCCCTCCGCCACCCTCGTAAAATGTCACAACTGGTTTCATGAGTCTCCCCCCCCCCCTCCCTCCCACTCTCTCTCTCTCTCTCTCTCTCTCTCTCCGTCTCTCTCCTCTCTCTCTCTCAAACGCTCTCTCTCCTCTTCATCTGTGTCTCTCTTCTCTCTGCCCTTCTCGCACGTCCTCTTTCTCTGACTGTCCCTTTCTCTCCCACCCCCCTCTGTACGTCTGTCTCTCTTTCTCTCTGCCTCCACTATTTCTCTCTGTATCCTTTCTTTCTCTCCCTCTGTCGCTGTCTGTCCCTCTTCTTTGTCTCTTCTCTCTGCCCTGTCTGTGTCTCCCTCTTTCTCTGTATATGTCCCCTTTATCTCCCTCCGTCTGTATCTCTGTTTCTGTCTCTGTCTCTATTCCTCGGTCTCTCTCTTGTCTCTACCCTTTCTCACCCTCCTCTTTCTTGGCTGTCTCTTCTCTTCCTCCCTCTGTGTTTCTGTAAATCTGCTCCCTACTCCCCCTCTCTTTCTGTTCCTTTTTTCTCTCCTTCTTTCGCTGTATGTCTGTCTCTCTATTCGCCTTCTTATTTTTTTGTCTGTCAATCCTCTCTGTCTCTTTTCACTGCCCGTTATCTCCCTTCACTTTTCTCTGTCTCTTTCCCGTTTATCTCCCTCCGTCTCTGTCTCTCAATGTCTTTGCCTCTCTAAAGTATTATGTTATTAATTTATTTTTCTTTGTTTTCAGAATGCGGCTAACGCGCCGTGGGTTGCCAACAACCTGCTTCGTAACGGCAACCTGGACGCTGTGGCGTCCCTTGGCAGCCTCAAGAACTGGATTCGGGACCAGACGACGTTCACCATGCCCAAGGCCGACCACTACATGTCATTCACTGTGTAAGAATTCAGTTTATATCAGTAAGAGAAGAAGAGGAAACACGATTATATCTTTTTCTTCTATTTTCTTTAAATATATATATATATATATATATATATATATATATATATATATATATAATATATATATATATATAGAGAGAGAGAGGGAGAGAGAGAGAGAGAGAGAGAGAGAGAGAGAGAGAGAGAGAGAGAGAGAGAGAGAGAGAGAGAGAGAGACGAGAGGAGAGAGAGAGAGAGAGAGAGAGAGAGAGACAATCAATCATAGAATACCTACATACATACAACATAGAATACCTACCTACATACACATACATTTAGGAGAAATGTAGTGAGTTTCCTATGACGACCATGTGTCAGAATTACCAATATATATATAATATACACATACATACATACATAGATACATAGATAGACACACACACACACACACACACACATACATACACACACACACACACACACACACACACACACCACACACATATATATACTTACATACATACATACATACATGTAACAAATAGTTTACATCGTTATTGGTTGTGGTGGATGGTGGGGGTTGTGTGTGTGTGTGTCGGGGGGGGGGGGGGGGTCGAGACCCTCGAGACCCCGTGGATCCGCGCCAGCTATTGTTACAGCGTCACCGATTGTTTTCCAGGAAGGGTCTGGAGGAAAGTGGCTGGGTGTATATCGGCTATGCCTATGTAGACTCCGTCTGCTCGGAAGATGCAGTGTCCCTTGTTCAAGATGCGGGACATAATGTTGTCGCATGGATCGCAGCCCACGAACTCGGGCATAGGTAAGTCAATCACAACAACGATTACTTTTTCTTTACATCAAGATGATGATCATTATGATGGTAATAATGATGGTGATGATTATCATGATGGTAATCGTAAGGATAAATAATGATGATGAGAATGATGATGATGATGATAATGATGATGGTAATCTTAAGGATAATAATAATGATGATGAGAATGATGATGGTGATGATAGTAATCGTAAGGATAATAATAATGATGATGAGAATGATGATGATGATGATGATGATGAAGTTGGTAATCGTAAGGATAATAATACTGGTGATTATGATGAGAATGATGATGTTGTTGATGATCGTGATGAGGATTGTAATAATGGTGATGATGATCATGATGGTAATAATAATGATGATGTTGATTATTATGGTCATGATGATTATGACAATAGTAATGAACATGGCAATCATGATGATGATGACGATGATGATGATAGTATGACGGTGATGATTAGATGGTGATTATTGTATTGGTGATGAATATGATGATTGTGATGGTGGTGGTGGTATGACGGTGATGATTTGATGGTGACTATTGTAATGGTGATGAGATTGTGATGGTGATGGTGGTGGTGGTATGACGGTGATGACTTTGATGGTGACTATTGTAATGGTGATGAGTATGATGATGGTGATGGTGGTGGTGGTATGACGGTGATGATTTGATGGTGACTATTGTAATGGTGATGAGTATGATGATGGTGATGGTGGTGGTGGTATGACGGTGATGATTTGATGGGTGACTATTGTAACTGAGTATGATGATTGTGATGGTGGTGATGGTGGTATGACGGTGATGATTTTGATGGTGATTATTGTAATGGTAATTATGATGATGGTGATGGTGGTGGTGGTATGACGGTGATGATTTGATGGTGACTATTGTAATGGTGATGAGTATGATGATGGTGATGGTGGTGGTGGTATGACGGTGATGATTTTGATGGTGATTATTGTAATGGTAATTATGATGATGGTGATGGTGGTGGTGGTATGACGGTGATGATTTGATGGTGACTATTGTAATGGTGATGAGTATGATGATGGTGATGGTGGTGGTGGTATGACGGTGATGATTTTGATGGTGATTATTGTAATGGTAATTATGATGATGGTGATGGTGGTGGACTATTGATGGTGAATATTGTAATGGTGATGAGTATGGTGATGGTGATGGTGGTGGTGGTATTATGACGGTGATGATTTTGATGGTGATTATTGTAATGGTAATTATTGATGATGGTGATGGTGATGGTGGTGGTATGACGGTGATGATTTGATGGTGACTATTGTAATGGTGATGAGTATGATGATGGTGATGGTGGTGGTGGTATGACGGTGATGATTTGATGGTGATTATTGTAATGGTGATGAATATGATGATGGTGATGGTGGTGGTGGTATGACGGTGATGATTTTGATGGTGATTAATTGTAATGGTGATGAATATGATGATGATGATGGTGATGGTGGTGGCGGTATGACGGTGATGATTTTGATGGTGATTATTGTAATGGTGATGAATATGATGATGGTGATGGTGATGGTGGTGGTGGTATGACGGTGATGATTTTGATGGTGATTATTGTAATGGTGATGAGTATGATGATGGTGATGGTGGTGGTGGTATGACGGTGATGATTTGATGGTGACTATTGTAATGGTGATGAGTATGATGATGGTGATGGTGGTGGTGGTATGACGGTGATGATTTGATGGTGACTATTGTAATGGTGATGAATATGATGATGGTGATGGTGGTGGTGGTATGACGGTGATGATTTGATGGTGACTATTGTAATGGTGATGAATATGATGATGGTGATGGTGGTGGTGGTATGACGGTGATGATTTGATGGTGACTATTGTAATGGTGATGAGTATGATGATGGTGATGGTGGTGTGGTATGACGGTGATGATTTGATGGTGACTATTGTAATGGTGATGAATATGAATATGATGATGGTGATGGTGGTGGTGGTATGACGGTGATGATTTTTGGTGGTGATTATTGTTGAATGGTGATGACGGTGATATGATATTGTAATGGTGTATGATGTGGTGGTGGTATGGACGGTGATGATTTTGATGGTGACTATTGTAATGGTGATGGGTATGATGATGGTGATGGTGGTGGTATGACGGTGATGATTTTGATGGGGACTATGTAATGGTGATGAGTATGACGATGGTGATGGTGTGGTGGTATGACGGTGATGATGATGATGGTGACTATGAATGGTGATGGTGGTGATGTGGATGGTGGACGGGTGATTTGGTGATTACGGTGATGATTGGTGATGGTGATGGTATGACACGGTGATGATTGTAATGGTGATGAATATGGATGATGATGATGATGATGGTGATGGTGGTGGTGGTATGACGGTGATGATTTTGATGGTGACTATTGTAATGGTGATGAATATGATGATGGTGATGGTGGTGGTGGTATGACGATGATGATTTTGATGGTGATTATTGTAATGGTGATGAATATGATGATGGTGATGGTGATGGTGGTGGTGGTATGACGGTGATGATGTTGGTGATTTTGATGGTGATTATTGTAATGGTGATGATGAGGATGAGGCTGAGAATGGTGATTATATGTTTTGTTTTGTTTTGTTTTGTTTTGTTGTTTTTTTCTGTTTGTTTTGGGAGGTTTGTGTGGAAGGGGAGGAGGTTTGTGTGGAAGGGGAGGGGGTTTGTGTGGAAGGGGAGGAGGTTTGTGTGGAAGGGGAGGGGGTTGTGTGGGAAGGGGGGGAGGAGGTTTGTGTGGAAGGGGAGGGGGTTTTTGTGGAAGGGGAGGGGGTTTGTGGGTGTTTTTATCATGTTTCTTTATGGACGAGGTGTTGCTGGTTTTGTTAAATATATTGACGATAATGTTGCTGATGTCATTGCGTACTCATTCAACATTATTTGATTTTAATTGTATATCATTGTGTTTTCTCCTGTAGCCTGAACAGCCAGCATGACGGTGAGCTGTCCTCGCGGGCGTGCGACACGGACGGTAGTAACGTCATGTCCTATTACTCGCCTTATCCAACCGTTAAAAGCGAGGGACAGAAGCCGTGGATCTTCTCCGAATGTTCAGCCAAGTCATTTCAGGCGAAGCTGAGCAGGTAAGACGGGTTTCATCCCATAGCAGTACTACTGCTGGTGAACATCTGTCTCGGTGGTGGTGTCGTGGATAAGCCATCGGACATAAGGCTGGTAGGTACAGGGTTCGCAGTCCGGTACCGGCTCTCCCTCCCCCCCCCCCCCCCCCCCCCCCCCCCCCGAGCGAGTTTTAACGACTCAATGGGTAGGTGGACAAAACGGGTGATTAATTAAATAACCGGCCTTGGTGGTGTCGTAGATAAGCCATCGGACATAAGGCTGGTAGGTACAGGGTTCGCAGTCCGGTACCGGCTCTCCCTCCCCCCCCCCCCCCCCCCGAGAGCCGAGTTTTAACGACTCAATGGGTAGGTGGACAAAACGGGTGATTAATTAAATAACCGGCCTCGGTGGTGTCGTGGTTAAGCCATCGGACATAAGGCTGGTAGGTACAGGGTTGGTAGCCCGGTAACGGCTCCCACCCAGAGCGAGTTTTAACGTGGGTTTTCTTTCACTCTCAATAGGTAGTCCTTCTTTAAGACCACCGCTCTTCCCTCTCCTCGTCCCCCCCCTCGGCTCTCTCTCTCTCTCTCTCCTCTCCCATCTCTCCCTCTCCCTTCTCTCCCTCCCCCTCTCCTCTCTCCTCTCCCCTCTCTCTCTCTCCTCTCTCTCTCTCTCTCTCTCCTCTCTCTCTCTCTCTCTCTCTCTCTCTCTCTCTCTCTCTCTCCCTCTCCCTCTCCCTCTCTCCCTCCCTCTCTCTCTCTCTCTCTCTCTCTCTCTCTCTCTCTCTCTCTCTCTCTCTCTCTCTCTCTCTCTCTCTCTCTCTCTCTCTCTCTCTCTCTCTAACCACAAACAACTAACCTACTGTCCTCGATAGACAGCCCAGAAAGCTGAGGTGTGTGCCCAGGACAGCGTGCTTGAAACTTAATTGGATATAAGCACGAAAATAGCTTGAAATGAAATGAATGAATGAAATGTTAGTGAACTCTGTTACAGCGAGAGGCGTTTTGAGGCTGGTGTTGTAATAAACGACAAATTGTGTAATATGTATCCGGTTTGTAATAAAACCCGACTCAATGTGTAATGAGTACCTATTTTGTAATAACAATGCATAAAACTTTAATTAATCAATTAAATTAGTAAATATTTTAATAGATTTATCAGATGTCAAATTACCATATGTTTGACGTTAATTAGCCGATAATTGGTCAATCAATGTGCTTCTTTCTTTTTTTTTGTCCAGGGTGAGCTGCACGCAGAATCACCCTACGCCACCTGTAAACTCAGTCCTACTTGGCCAAGTGTACAACGGAGACCAACAGTGCCAGCTTGCCCTTAGAACCAACCTCTGTAGGGTGAGTTCTGCATTACACACTTGCGGGGGTGGGGTGGGGGATGGGGGGGTAAATGTTAAGCTATCGGCACCAGTCCCCACTCATTCAAGTGTTACTGATTCAGTGTAGATAACTAACGACTCTACTGGAGCACCGACTTCTCCCTCACTAATCACTAACTTCAAAAGGCCTCTGAAAATTGCGAGATCGATCGGTTCGTTCGCGCCGTAAATTTTGCCTGAACTATGTTTCATTCGTTTAGAACATCGTTTTATGTGGATTAGTGTTGAGGCATATGTAGCTGAAATAGGTCCGTTGGGAATTTCATGTTAATTTTTGGAATCAATGATATTTGTAATCACTATTGTATACAGATTCAGAAAACAGTATGGTTCCGTTTTGAGATCACCAAAGGTCACTACTACAAATTTGTTCAAGGCGCTATGTGAAATAAACTGTCACTGTATAATATATTTGAAACATTGGCAACTGGCATATTAAAATAGAGCACACCATGTAAACTAAATTAAAACATGAATAAATGTTTGTTTTGTTGTTGTTAGGGGCGATGATAGGCATTTGAAAAAGGGGCAGGCGAAATCTTTAGAGTCAAAAAGGGGCTGTTCAGTGATTGTCAAAAATGGGGCTTTTTCTTTTAAATGTGGTCTTGTCAACATCGATCATTACCTCCATCAAGTCAATACCGTACGTTTTGTAATAACGAAGGCTAGCAGAATGAAGTCTATCAACAACACAAGCGATTTTAACCTCTTTCACAAACGCACAATGAAACTGAGTTGTTGATAGATTCAGATAGTGAACAATTCTTCATTTCACTTTGATCATGGGCAGACAGCGCAAATAGCCGGGCTATGTAGACTGGTATGCACTAAAATAACTTTATGTTGAAGTGTACTAACGTTACATTCCACCCCCACCAGTACACAGACACATAATTGTTTTACACATGCATTGTTTTGTTTTCTTTATCCCTGTCCGTCCTTCCTGATGGCCATTTGTAGTCGACGTACACAGCCGTCAGTCCGCCAGACTACGACAGAATCTGTTACTTGATGAGATGTTACAACCCAACCAGAACAAACAAATGTGATCAACAAATAATTGCACAAGAATACACGTCGTGTGGAAACAAAAAGGTATGTTTATTTGTAGCGCCATAAGACACAAGGCTGGCGTACAAATCCCGCTTTTCTGTATCTCGTTCTCTGTCTCTCTCTGTCTCTCTCCTCCCCCCCCCCTCTCTCTCTCTCTCTCTCTCTCTCTCTCTCTCTCTCTCTCTCTCTCTCTCTCTCTCTCTCTCTCTCTCTACTGTCCCCCCTCTCTTTCTCCCTCACTGTCTCTCTCAAGAAAACCCAAGAAAAGAAAAGGTGGAGGGAGGAGAGAGAAACCGAAATGGAGGTATAGACAGAGAGTGTGGTTTTCTGGGTTGGTTTTCTTGTGGGAATATTTTTGTTGGTGTTCTTGTTGTTGGAGGAAGGTGTTGTTGTTGTTGTTGGGCGTGTGTGTGGGGGGTGGGGGGGGGGGGGGGGGTGTTGAAAAGGGTACTGGTTTACGAATATAACTGACCGAGATTTTAACCTTCTTTGTTTCCAGTGGTGTATCAAAGGTCTGTGTGTTTCCAGTGCGGACGCCCCGGCTGTTTTCGGTAAGGGTTTTATGTAATACAGGCGATCAGCGGCGTGTGCGTCACAAATTTAGTTTTATTGAAAAGATGCCATTCATCTTCATTTCATTCTGTTTTATTTAGAACTGAATTTGATAGGCGCAATTGTTAAGTCATAAGAGACTTAAAACTAGGAGGTAATGGATTATCCACCGCTGACCCCCACCCCACCTCCACCCCACCCACACCCCGCATCCAACCCACCACCACCACCGCATCTTTTTGTCCTCTGTATATAAACAGTGATACATATCGGGCAGAGACCCCCTTCCCGGGTACAACAGGCCTGACCTACCACAAAAGATCGTGCTCCCCACACCAGATATCGTTCATACTGGCCTGACCTCCCACTAAAGATTGTGCTCCCCACACCAGATATCGTTCCTGCAGGCCTGACCACCCACTAAAGATTGTGCTCCCCACACCAGATATCGTTCCTACAGGCCTGACCTCCCACTAAAGAGTGTGCTCCCCACACCAGATATCGTTCCTACAGGCCTGACCACCCACTAAAGATTGTGCTCCCCACACCAGATATTGTTCCTACAGGCCTGACCTCCTACTAAAGATTGTGCTCCCCACACCAGATATCGTTCCTACAGGCCTGACCACCCACTAAAGATTGTGCTCCCCACACCAGATATCGTTCCTACAGGCCTGACCACCCACTAAAGATTGTGCTCCCCACACCAGATATCGTTCCTACAGGCCTGACCACCCACTAAAGATTGTGCTCTCCACACAAGATGTTGTTCCTACAGGCCTGACCACCCACTAAAGATTGTGCTCTCCACACAAGATGTTGTTCCTACAGGCCTGACCTCCCACTAAAGATTGTGCTCCCCACACCAGATATCGTTCCTACAGGCCTGACCTCCTACTAAAAATTGTGCTCTCCACACAAGATATTGTTCTTACTGGCCTGACCTCCCACTAAAGATTGTGCTCTCCACACAAGATATTGTTCTTACTGGCCTGACCTCCCACTAAAGATTGTGCTCTCCACACAAGATATTGTTCCTACTGGCCTGAATAACACCTCGTAGCGGGATTTAGCTCAGTCGGTTGAGTGCTCGCCTGGCGTGCCCGCGTTGCAGAATCGAACCACCTCGGTCGATCCATTCAATTGATTGGGGTGCTTTTTTCTTTCATACCAGTGCATCACGACTGGTCTTTAGGAAAAATGTAGCGAGTTTCCTATGACGACTATGTGTCAGAATTACCAAATGTTTGACATCCAATAGCTGATGATAAATTAATCAATGTACAGTAGTGGTGTTGTTAATTAAACAAAACAAAGTTTAACTTCAAAGAATAACGTGTTCTCAATATGGCTTCCACAAGTCTCTGTGTAATGTTTCTAACAAGAGGACTACCACTGATGTAGGAGCCATTACCACTAAGTTTACCGACACAGTTCGATGATGTAAAAATATGTAGCAATTCAGGGCAATCTATTCCGTTTATTTCATTGCACATTACCACTAAGTTTGCTGACACAGTTCGATGATGTAAAAATATGTAGCAATTCAGGGCAATCTATTCCGTTTATTTCATTGCACATTACCACTAAGTTTGCTGACACAGTTCGATGATGTAAAAATATGTAGCAATTCAGGGCAATCTATTCCGTTTATTTCATTGCACATTACCACTAAGTTTGCTGACACAGTTCGATGATGTAAAAATATGTAGCAATTCAGGGCAATCTATTCCGTTTATTTCATTGCACATTACCACTAAGTTTGCTGACACAGTTCGATGATGTAAAAATATGTAGCAATTCAGGGCAATCTATTCCGTTTATTTCAGTGCACATTACCACTAAGTTTGCTGACACAGTTCGATGATGTAAAAATATGTAGCAATTCAGGGCAATCTATTCCGTTTATTTCATTGCACATTACCACTAAGTTTGCTGACACAGTTCGATGATGTAAAAATATGTTGCAATTCAGGGCAATCTATTCCGTTTATTTCATTGCACATTACTACTAAGTTTACCGACACATTTCGATGATGTAAACATATGTAGCAATTCAGGGCAATCTATTCCGTTTATTTCAGTGCACATTACTACTAAGTTTGCCGACAGAGTTCGATGATGTAAAAATATGTTGCAATTCAGGGCAATCTATTCCGTTTATTTCAGTGCACATTACTACTAAGTTTGCCGACACAGTTCGATGATGTAAAAATATGTAGCTATTCAGGGCAATCTATTCCGTTTATTTCAGTGCACATTACTACTAATGGTGATATAGTGGTTAATTAATATCAATGGTGATATAGTGGCTAATTAATACCAATGGTGATATAGTGGCTAATTAATATCAATGGTGATATAGTGGCTAATTAATACAAATGGTTATATAGTGGCTAATTAATATCAATGTTGATATAGTGGCTAATTAATATCAATGATGATATAGTGGCTAATTAATATCAATGGTGATATAGTGGCTAATTAATACCAATGATGATATAGTGGTTAATTAATAGCAATGGTGATATAGTGGCTAATTAATAGCAATGGTGATATAGTGGCTAATTAATATCAATGGTGGTATAGTGACTAATTAATATCAATGGTGATATAGTGGCTAATTAATACCAATGGTGATATAGTGACTAATTAATATCAATGGTGATATAGTGGCTAATTAATACCAATGGTGATATAGTGGCTAATTAATATCAATGGTAATATAGTGGCTAATTAATACCAATGGTGACATAGTGGCTAATTAATATCAATGTTGATATAGTGACTAATTAATACCAATGGTGAGATAGTGACTAATTAATATCAATGTTGATATAGTGACTAATTAATACCAATGGTGATATAGTGGCTAATTAATATCAATGGTGATATAGTGACTAATTAATATCAATGGCGATACAGTGGCTAAATAAATAAAATAAAATAAATAAAAAAGTAATAAAGTAGATACATAAATAAAGAAGAAACTAAAACAATCAATCAATCAATCAATCAATAAGAATACCTACATACATACATACATTTAGGAAAAATGTAGTGAGTTTCCTATGACGACTATGTGTCAGAATTACCAATATATATAATATACACATACATACATACATACATAGATAGACACACACGCACACACACACACACACACACACACACACACACACACACACACACATACATACATGCACGTAAGCGGGATCGACCGCGTAGATTGTAGGCCCCATGCATATGGTTGAGTTAAAAGAGCTTCCTTTTTATGGAAGCTTCGATAGCTCAGAGCGTATCGTGGTTAGTCTTGCAATTTGCGGGCGAATCGGTGCCACAGGTTCGAGTCCCAGCAACGGCATGGGACAATTTGTGAGGCCAGAAAGGATTTAATTATCCCCTGCGCCAGTGCGTTAATATCTATGTATGTAACAGTCAACCTCGACAATATATAGATATTCATACATCAATACATACATACATACATACATACATACATACATACATACATACATACAATTACTTAAATCACTTTCGGGATCATGGAAGCAATCACAGCTTTGCCTAACATCCATATAAATAAATTAATTATTTTAATTAATAAATTAATAAATTAAATAAACTGTTATTTATTTCAGACAATTGTCCACAAGGTGACGAGGCTGGTTACGGCTGTACTGCGGCGATGTGCAACACTTTGTCACAGACTGATCAGATGAACCACTGCTGCGCCACGTGCAACCAAAATGCTACACCAGCACCTACAGCAGCTACAACGTCAGTCGCAACATCAGCTACAGCATCAGCTACAAGGTCAGCTACGTCAGCTGCAACATCACCTATAACGGGGACAATAGCGACTGCACCAACGACGACACACTGTGGTAGGATCTGTCGATGCGAAAAATTCAAACTTAATGGACTCTGCTCGAGATGCCACGACAGCAGAAGGTTACGACGTCGGTGCAGACGGTGCAAATGTCCGTGAAGGCATGGCTGACGGCGCTGGAGAGTTCGGGGTGGTCGGGAGTGGGGCGGGAACGTCTAGTGATGAGTTCCAATCCCAAGCACGCGGGCACCATCTGTTTTTTTACTTCCAGTTTTACGTCCCATGAATTATCGTCCGCAAATCGATATTTCGATACTGCTTGTGGGGCAGTTGACAGTTGCTTTATTGTTGTTTTATTTTTCCTTTGTTTTGCTTCGGGGTCTTTTTGTGCGGATAGTTTAAATTGTGTGGGTTTTCTAATATTTCCTAGATAGCTGTAGATTATACGATCGTCATTGTTTTATATTTATTTATTTTGTTCACTTCCCGTGAGTAAATTCCGAAAAGCAGTTATGTTTCTATGATTCTGAATTAGTTGTCGGGTTTGGATTTTGTTTTATGTTGCTGTTTCCCTTATGCTGTTTTTCTTGTTTTTGTTTTTGTTTTTTGTTTGTTTACTTTTTGTTCCTGTTGTTGTCTTTGACATCCAATAACGATGATTAACAAATCAATCTGCTCTAATGGTGTTGTTAAACAAAACAAACTGTTGTTGGGGGAGGTTGGAGGGTTATTGGATTTGTTTGTTTTCTTCTTCTTCTTTTTTTGAGGGGGATGTTGTTGGGTTTCTTTTTTATGGTTTTAGGGGTTAGGTTTGCTTTTTTCTCTTCTTTATTTTTTTTTTTTTTTTTTTTTTCTTCCGTGTCTTTATTTCAGACATCGTGGGTTTTTTTATTATTTCCTATATGGTCGAAAAATATTATATAATGTATTTATAATTATATATTACGTGGGTGTATTTCTTACATAATCGATATCTACACAAACACCGGCGCACTCGCACATACACACACACACGCACATACACACACGAACACGCACATACACACGCGAACACGCACGAACACGCACATACACACTCGAACACGCACATACACACACGAACACGCACATACAAACTCGAACACGCACATACACACACGAACACACACATATTATTTTCTAGTCTAGTGTAGTGAAAAGTGCTTATTTCTTGTTACTTGCTAATAAATAATATTCAAAAAAACTACATCGAGTTCTTGTCTCTGTTGTTTTGTTTTATATTTTCGTGTTCGGGGTTTTCTTTATTTCTTCAACCAAAGAAATGTGCTCTGCCCCACCACCATCAATAAAGCCGTCCCTACCCAGTAATTTCACATAGTGATAGTGAGGATATTGGTAACGACATTGATGATGATGATGATGATGGTGGTGGTGGTGGTGATGGTGATGATGATGGTGGTGATGATGATGATGATGATGATGATGATGACGATAATGATGATGGTGTGTGTGCTGATAATGATGGTGTAAGTTATAATGATGATGATGATGGTGGTGATTATGATGATGACGATGATGATGAAACTGATGTTGACTACTAGTGACGGTGCTGGTGATGATGATAATAATGACGCTGATGATGGTGTTGGTGGTGGTGGTGATGATATTGATGATGGCTATAGTAATGCTACGGATGGTGGTAGTGATGATTATGATGATGATGATGACGATGATGATGATGAAACTGATGTTGACTGTACTAGTGACGGTGCTGGTGATGATGATAATTATGACGCTGATGATGGTGTTGGTGGTGGTGGTGATGATATTGATGATGGCTATAGTGATGCTACGGATGGTGGTAGTGATGATTATGATGATGATGATGACGATGATGATGATGAAACTGATGTTGACTGTACTAGTGACGGTGCTGGTGATGATGATAATTATGACGCTGATGATGGTGTTGGTGGTGGTGGTGATGATATTGATGATGGCTATAGTGATGCTACGGATGGTGGTAGTGATGAGGATGATGACGACGATGATGATGAAACTGATGTTGACTGCACTAGTGACGGTACTGGTGATGATGATAATAATGACGCTGATGATGGTGTTGGTGGTGGTGGTGGTGGTGGTGGTGATGATATTGATGATGGCTATAGTAATGCTAAGGATGGTGGTAGTGATGATGATGGTGATGATGATGACGACGTAGATGATGGTGGTGGTGGTGATTATGATGACGACAATGATGATGGTGGTGGTTGTGATGATGATGACAATGATTATGATGACGTTGTTCGTGTGGTGATGATGATGGTATCTTGGTGATGATGATGGTCATGGTTGTGATGATGATGTTTGTGATGATGATGGTGATAATGATGGCTTAGTTCAGATAGTGAGAGATATAGCGAGCAAATCACTGTTGCTAAATATGTTACTGTCAGAGAATAAGCTGTACGAGGTAGACAGGGCAGTGCATACCACATCATTTGATGTACACTGGATCGGCGTTAAGAAGTAGTTCATTTGCCGTAACGACTTCAATAGAGCGCATTAATTTATTAATCATCGGCTGCTAGATGTCAAATAGTTCAGTAATGCTGACGTTGTCTTCAATGTAAAACCTGCCGCATTTTCCCATTAGTAGCAAGGAATCGTTTATATCCACCTCCCCACAGGCAGAATAACATATACCATAGCCTTTGATATGCCAATCACTGACTGGGACGCCCCACCGTCCTCTGTGGTGTCGTGGTTAAGCCATCGGATATAATGCTGGTAGGTACTGGGTTCGCAGCCCGGTACCGGCTCCCACCCAGAGCGAGTTTGACGACTCAATGGGTAGTGTAAGACCACTACACCCTCTTCTCTCACTAACCACTAACATCTAACTCACTGTCCTAGACAGACAGCCCAGATAGCTGAGGTGTGTTCCCAGGACAACGTGCTTGAACGAATGAATGAATGGGACGCTCCAGCTGTTTTCGGTAAGGGTTGCATGTCACAAATTTAGTTTCCATTTTTTTGTACATTTACTTAGAATTGAATTAGAGGTGAAAAAACTTAGTTGGTCCGGTGATGATGTTCGATCCGGCGACCTATCGAACCTCAGCTATTTCTCTTTCCAGCCAGTGCACCCTGACTGGACAAATGCCGTGGTATGTGCTTCCTGTCTGTGGGAAAGTGCACATAAAAGATCTCTTGTATTAGGAAAAATGTAGCGGGTTTCTTCTGATGACTACCTGCCGGAATTGCCAATTGTTTGACATCCAGTAGCCGATGATTAATTAATCAATGTGTTCTAGTGGTATCGTTAAATAAAACCAATTTTAACTTTTATTTGGTTACTAACTACCGATAGTTTCCTCGGGGATATCTTGGATATCTGAGTGATAGTCCATATTAAGATAGTCATTTAATATCTTGTATATCACATAGAGAATCACTTTCACCTGATGAAGATAACTTGACAGCGGCTGAAACCTTTAGTAGTTGTGTGGGGTTTTGTTGTTGTTGTTGTTGTTGTTGTTGTTGTTATTGCTTTTATTGTGTTACTTGTGGGGTTTTCGTTTGTTT
>NC_054705.1:43442100-43468351 GCF_016097555.1 Gigantopelta aegis | reverse complement strand
ATGAATTGGGAACTATAGATGAATGAATTCTCACCCGGAAGTGATATGTGTAGTGAGACCTTTAAATAATAAAGTTTTCTCAATATGACTTCCACGACTTTCCTATCAGGAGGACTGCCACTCATGATAGGAGCCCTCATCATTACGTGTGCTGACAGAACGCGATGATTTAAAGATAATATGTAGCAATACAGTGTCATCTATTCCCTTTGTTTCAGTGCACATTAATACTAATCGTGATATAGTGGCTAATTAATATCAATGGTGATATAGTGGCTAATTAATAGCACTGGTGATATAGTGGCTAATTGATATCATTAGTGATATAGCGGCTAATTGATATCAATGGTGATATTGTTGCTAATTGATAACAATGGTGATATTGTTGCTAATTGATATCAATGGTGATATAGTGGCTAATTGATATCAATGGTGATATAGTGGCTAATTAATATCAATGGTGATATTGTTGCTAATTGATATCAATGGTGATATAGTGGCTAATTAATATCAGTGGTGATATTGTGGCTAATTGATATCAATGGTGATATAGTGGCTAATTAATATCAATGGTGATATTGTTGCTAATTGATATCAAGTAAATACATAAATAAAAATGTAAATAATTAAATAAATAAAGATGTATATATAGATATTTGATGTACATGTTACTCCATCCTTTATAGTATGCATATTGGAAGTAGAACGTCTGTCATCAACATGTGTGTGTGTCCGTGTGTGTGTGTGTGTGTCCGTGTGTGTGTGTGTCCGTGTGTGCGTGTGTGTGTGTGTGTATGTGTGTGTGTGTCCGTGTGTGTGTGTGTGTGTCTGTGTGTTTGTGTGTGTGTTAATTTAATTATTTGAGCTAATTAATTAATTAATTAAATTAAGTAATTAATTAAATGAAGTAATTAAATAAATAAATAAATAAATATTATATAAGCGTATATATAAATAAGTAAATACAGTGCTATTTGTTTCAGACGACTGTCCACAAGGTGACGAGGCTGGTTACGGCTGTACTGCGGCGATGTGCAACACTTTGTCACAGACTGATCAGGTGAACCACTGCTGCGCCGTGTGTAACCCAAATGCTACACCAGCACCTACGGTAGCTACAACGTCAGTTGCAACATCAGCTACAACATCACCTACTACATCAGCTACAACGTCAGCTACTACATCAGCTACAACATCACCTACAACATCAGCTACAACGTCAGCTACTACATCAACTACAACATCAGTTACTACATCAGCTACGTCAGCTACTACATCAGCTACAACATCAGCTACTACATCAGCTACTACATCAGCTACAACATCACCTACTACATCAGCTACAACATCACCTACTACATCAGCTACAACACCAGCTACTACATCAGCTACAACATCACCTACTACATCAGCTACAACGTCAGCTACGCCAGCTGCAACATCACCTATAACGGGGACAACAACGACTGCACCAACGACGGCACGCTGTGGTAGGAGGTGTCGATGCCGAAAACTCAGACGTGGCGGACTCTGTTCGACGTGCCGCGACAGCAAAAGGTTACGACGTCTGTGCAGACGGTGCCGATGTTGGAGAAGGCATGGCTGACGGCGCTGGAGAGGTCGGGGCGGTCGAGAGTGGGGCGGGGACGTGTAGTGAAGCGTTCCAGTCCCACAGCACGCGGGCACCATCTTCTTTTTGACATCTTCAGTTTTACGTCCCAGGAACTGTACGTCCGCAAATCGATATTTCTTAAATGCTTGTGGGTCTGTTGACAGTTGTTTTGTTGTTGTTGTTTTATTTTATTTTTCCTTTGTTTTGCTTTGGGGTCTTTTGGTGCAGATAATTTAAATTTTGGTGGGGGTTTTTTTTAATTTCCTAAATAGTTGTAAATTATACGGGCGTCATTGTTTTATATTTATTTATTTATTTATTCATTTCGTTCACTTCTCGTGAAGGAATTGCTCAAATCAGTTATTCTTCATTGATTCTGAATCGGTTGTCGGGTTTGGATTTTTTTATGTTGTCTTTGACATCAAAATTAATAGTCGATGATTAACAAATCAATGTGCTCTAGTGGTGTCGTTAAACAAAACAAACTGTTGTTGTGGGGGGGGGTTCTTGGGGGGCGTTGTTGGTTTGTTTTTGTTGTTTTTTTGTCTTCTTTTTTTGTCTTTTCTTTTTTGTCTTTTTTTTTGAGGGGGGGGGGGGTGTTGTTGGGTTTCTTTTTTTATGGTTTTAGAGCTTAGGTTTCAGACATTGTGGGGTTTTTAATTATTTCCTATATGGTGGGAAAATATTATATAATGTTTTATAATTATATATTACGTGGGTGTATTTCTTACATAAGCTATATCTACACACGCACTGACGCACTCGCACGCACGCACACGCCACACACACATACATACACACACACGCACACACACACACGAACACGCACATATTTCTTTTTCTAGTCTAGTGTAGTGAAAAATGCTTATTTCTTGTCACATGCCAATAAATAATAATCAAAAAATGTTTACATCGAGTTCTTTTCTCTGTTGTTTTGTTTTAAATTTTCGTTTTCGTTCGAAAGGAAAGAAATGTTTTATTTAACGACGCACTCAGCACATTTTGTTTACGGTTATATGGCGTCAGACATATGGTTAGGGACCACACAGATATTGAGAGAGGACCCCGCTGTCGCCACTTCATGTGCTACACTTTTCATTTAGCAGCAAGGGATATTATATGCACCATCCCACAGACAGGGTAGTACATACCACGGCCTTTGATATACCAGTCATTGTGCACTGGCTGGAACGAGAAATAGCCCAATGGGCCCACTGACGGGGATCGATCCCAGACCGACCACGCATCGAGCGAGCTCTTTATCTCTGGGCTACGTCCCGTAAACTTCGTTTTTGGAGTCCTCTGTATTTTTTCAACCACAGAAATGTGCTCTGCCCTACCACCATCAATGAAGCCGCCCCTACCCCCTATCTTCACGTAGTGAGAGTGGAGATATTGGTAACGATGATGAAGATGATGATGGTGGTGATGATGATGATGATGATGATGACGACGACGATAATGACGATGGTGTGGGTGGTGATGATAATGATAAAAGTGATGTTAATTTTACTAGTGATGATGATGATGATGACGACGATAATGATGATGGTGTGGGTGGTGATGATGACGACGATGATGATGACAGTGATGTTGAATGTACTAGTGATGGCGCTGGTGATGATGATGATAATGACGCTGATGATGCTGATGATGATATTGATGATAGCTATAGTGATGCTTGTGATGACGACGGTGGTGGTTGTGATCATGATGTTTATGATGACGACAATAATGATAATGATGGCTGTGATGATGATGACAATAATGATGATGACGTTGTTGGTGTGATATCTTGGTACTTGATGTCAAATAGTTGAGTAATTCTGGCGTTGTCTTCAGTGTAAAACCCGCCGCATTTTCTGCTATATTCACTTCCCCCACAGGCAGGATAACACATACTATAGCCTTTGATATGCCAGGCACTAATTGGGACGCTCCACCGTCCTCGGTGGTGTCGTGGTTAAGCCACCCAGAGCGAGTTTAACGAATCAATGGGAAGGTGTAAGACCACTATACCCTCTTCTTTCTCACTAAACACCAACAACCAACCCAATGTCCTTGACAGCCCAGATAGCTGAGGTGTGTGCCCAGGACAACGTGCTTGAACCTTAATTGAATATAAGCACGAAAATGATGGGACGCTCAGGCGGTTTTAGTTAAGGATTGCATGCCACAAATTTAGTTTTCATTTTTTAGTTATTAGAAGTGAACAAACGTAGTCCGGTGAGGATGTTCGATCCGGCGACCTATCGAACCCCAGCTATTTCTCGTTCGAGCCAGTGCACCCCGACTGGGCAAAGACTGTGGTATATGCTTTCCTGTATGTGGGGAAAGTGCATAAAAGATCCCTTGTTGTATTAGGGGAAATGTAACGGGTTTCTTCTCATGACTACCTGCCAGAATTGCCAATTGGTTGACATCCAATAGCCGATGATTAATTAATCAATGTGCTCTAGTGGTGTCGTTAAACAGATCAAACTTTAACTTTTATTTGGTTACAAAGTACCGATAGTTTTCTCGGGGATATCTGAGTGATAGTCCATATTAAGATAGTCATTTACTATCTTGTATATCACATAGACAATCACTTTCACCTGATGAAGATAACTTGACAGCGGCTGAAACCTTTAGTTGTGGTTGTGGTTGTTGCTGTTGTTGTTTGTTTTGTTGTTGTTGTTGTTGTTGTTGTTGTTGTTGTTGTTTTCGGTGTGTTTCTTGTGTGGGTCTTGTAAGTTGCTTTTTGTGTTGTTGTTGTTTTTGGTTTTTGGGTTTTTTTTGGGGGGGTGGATTTTTTTTTTTTTTTTTTTATTTATTTATTGTTTTTTTTTTTTTTTGTTTTTTTGTTTTTTGTGGGGGTGGGGGTGGGGGCGTATCCCAGTGCACTACATACTTTGATTTCCATTTCTTCCCGATCTGGCAGCTTCTCCTATCTTTAAACTTGTTACGCTGTCCACCCCCACATACCAGTCCTTGTATGTGATCTGAAATATATCACATGCATGTTCGACCTGTTGGTCACCAATGGGTGCTAAAAAATATATAAGTGGCGACAAAATAATCAATGTGGCAAATGTCTGTGGCGATTTTGTTTTAAATAAAAAATATAAATAAATACGAGTTCAGTTTTAGGTATCCAATAACAAAGAATAATTGAATAATTTCAACAATTATCTATTCTTCTAATCTGTCTGACCACGTTATCGAATCTATAATTGGACATGAATTCGATTTATTCTTCTTTGTTGATTACTACAAGTAGACTTCTGTTCTTGCTTATATAAACATAATCTAGCACCATTTACCTGAGCCCATTTCATATTGTCAATCAGTCAATCAATCAATCACTTTATTTGCCACAGCTGTAATCAGCCTTTGGCTGAAACAGAATATATACATTTCGCAAGAAATTGTCACAATATGAAATAGCATAAACAGTATACAATGTCTTTATAATATATATATATAAGATGTGTTTGTTAGTGCGCGCGCGCGCGTGTGTGTGTGTGTATGTGTGTGTGTGAGTGTTCTAAACGTTTCGACCTGATGCCAAAATTAAAAATGTTTTGGATTAATTTTCCTACTGAGAAACATTGCACACCCAGACTGCCTCCTGGCCTCAGACCACAATTAATTTCGCTATATGTTTCTATATAGCCTTAGTGGCTATAACATTTTTATTAATATCAGCAGGCACGTGAAGTTTTGTATGTACCTTTGCCTGAATGGGGGACACATACCCTGAAAAGGACAACCCCTGTTGTCTAGCTCTTTCTCCCAGCATATTGGTTTAAACAGACACACCCTCTAAACCAGGCCGGAGTACACCCATTTTACACAAAAAGCACTACTTTTGCATGGGCCGGAATTACCACAAACAAGTCTTCAATGTCAACAAGTTACACATGTTTACAAACTACATGCTATCCCCTGTCACTTCAGTCAAACAGTTGCCACTTCATAGCTGTCTGCCATGAAATAATCACAGTCAAACAGCAGACTACTTGCGCGGTCAAATTTCCGGATTTTTGACAACCAAATGGGAAGATAACTGTAATCTGAGGCCACCTGGCTGCAGTACTCATTTTGGAAGGGTTTTGAGGTTCGAAATAGGTTTTTTTTCTGTAAATATATTTTCTATTGAAACATGACTCGACACCGCTATAAACGTCGGTCGCCAGTCTAAACATACCCACCTCCTTGTTAAAATTCCTGCACGCGCGCCTGCTTACGATAAACTAATACAGTTTTATTGTTTTAAGATTAATGTGTCATATATTTGATGAACCCAACCTTACCTATAAAAAAAAGCTGACCCTAATTATTTTTGAATGTATTAGTTTCTCTCTCTTTTTCCAATCCCCCTCCCCTAATATGTAATTTAAAAGAGTATATACCTAGCATTTTATGTGGATCTATGAATGGTGAATGCATTTTTTTTTTTTTAAAGCCGACAGGTTCCTGGATACACACATTTTAAAAAAAGCTTTATTAATTGATATAAATATCAAAAAGTAATTGTTTTTTATTTAATGCGCTGGAAGTCTTTATAATATCTGCAATGTATTTGATGTTTAACGTGTCCATGTACCACTATGGTTTCGAACACGCCTATCCCGAGTCCGGCCTCCAATAAGATCGGGGGTCTGTCTCGGGACACAGATTTCCTAACTACTAAGGCCAATTTAGAAATTTAGAACATTAGAGCCAAAAATATTAATAGGGGGTTGAGGTTAATAAATTTTGACTGCGCCCTTAAACTACTTAAAAATATGATAAAAAAAAATAATATTTGACGCACTTTTAGATGGGGTGGTTTAAATATAATATTAACATTACACTTTATTGAAAAATAAATATAATTTAAACCCCAGGGAGGTTAGGAGGGAGGGTGGAATGGTTGCCCTAGGCCCACAGGAAAGTTAGTTAATAATTTTTGAAGACACCAGATTACCAATCATATTTCGAACGTTGGTGTGACCAAATGGAGACCGGAAGTGAGGGACACGGGACTGCATTACAATGACTGTACTAAAAGGGAGTACCTTCAAACTGAAAAGTTGATTATCCTGTCCCAAGTAAAATATGGTTCTCAATAAGACATACGTTACAAAATGTTATGGGCACATTTAAACTAAACTGTTGTTGTTGTTGTTGACAAGTGTAACAGCTATCTTCTCGATCATTTTGTTATCAATAATTAATCGTGTTGTAGCTGTATTGAAATCTTGAAATTCAATGTTTACACAGGAGGGTGCACGCCACCAAATTGAATCTCAAACGCGATTAAAGTAACACATGGCTAAATGAATATCTTGATGGAAATCTCACTGTAAATAACTGATGAAGTCCACGCACCCTAGTCACTGCTGCGTGTCGCGTGTCGTAGAAACTGATTTCAATCAGACTAGCTAAAACTATCAATATATCAAGCTTGTTCGAAACCCTTCCCTGGTCAAGTAAATTTTCTCTTTTTTTCTAAATATATTTTCAATTGAAGCATGACTTGACCTCGTTATAAACGCCGGACACCAGTGTACACATATCCACCTCCTTGCTGAAATTCCTGAACACGCGCCTGCTTATGATAAACTAATAGAGTTGTATTGTTTTAAAGGGGCATTCCTGAGTTTGCTGCAATTTTTAAGATGTTATCGACTGACGGAGAATTTTTAACGATTTTAATTACATATCAAATATATTTTTCTGCATAAACTATTAGTGACTGTATATTAAACGTGTTTCTGATCATTCCAATATTTGTACTAGGTTAAATTTCATTTTATTTCCTAAAATATTATTTGAAGACAAATTCCAGTTTGGGCTTCTTACAAATATTAAGATGCCCAGAAACACATTGAATATACAGACACTGCTATTCTAAACAAGAAAATATATTTAACATGTAAGTTTAATCGTAGAAATATTTTATTAGTTGGAAACATCTTACATGCAGTAAACTCAGGAATGTCCCTTTAAGATCAATGTGTCATATATTTGATGAACCCAACCGTACCTATATAAAAAAAGAGCCGACCCTAATTATTTTTGAATGTATAAGTTTCATTCATTTTTGTTCAATCCCCACTCTAATATATAGTTTGAAAGATTATATACGGAGCATTTTATGTGGACCCATGTATGGTGAATGTAATTTTTTAAAAAGCTGACAGGTTCCTGGATACACATTTCTAAAAACTCTTTGTTAATTGATACAAATATTAAAAAGTAATCGTTCTGAGATTAATGCGCTTGAAATATTTATATATCTGCCATGTATTTGATGTAATACATATACACGTATTCCCCTGCCCCAAATAAATCAGGGTTCTGTAAAAAGATATGCGTTATAAAATGTTATGGGCACATTTAAACTAAACTGTTGTCGTTGCTGTTGTTGACAGATGTGACAGCAATCTTCTCGGTCATTTTGTTATCAATAATTGATCGTGTTGTAGCTGTATTGAAATCTTGAAATCCAATGTTTACACAGGAAACTAAATATCAAACGCGATTATAGTAACACGTGGCTAAATGAACATCTCGATGGAAATCTCACTGAAGTCCACGCACCCTAGTCACTGCGGCGTGCCGCGTAGTATAAACTCATTTCAATCACACTGGATAAAACTATCTATCTATCTATGTATATATCTGTGTGTGTGTATGTATGTATGTATGTATGTATGTATGTATGTGTGTAAGTATGTATGTATATATGTACGGTATGTATGTGTGTAAGTATGTATGTATGTATATATGTATGTGTGTAAGTATGTATGTATGTATGTATGTATGTATGTCAGAATTTTAAATAATATAACTTCGTACAAACTTTAAACAAAAATAGTTTCCACTGAAACCATCTTAAAATTAAATTTATATAAAACTATTTTAAATAATCGACGTTTGGTCAGCGTAAAAAAATAACATCCTCAAGCGAATTAACCAAACAAACTGGTGGGCATACAAGCCAGTAAGGTATAAATTAGCTTTGAAATTAAAGGGACATTCCTGAGTTTGCTTTAATGTTTAAGATGTTATCGACTAACAGACATTTTTAACGATTGTAATTACATATTTTCGACATTATTTTCTGAATGTCAATTATATTAGCTAGACCATAATGTCACGCATGGTATTGTTCCATTTTGACGAAAGTGGGTCTAACCAACCCATAAATGAATTAAAATCCCCTGTCATTGATACTGTCGACTAGTTCTAATGGCGAAAACATACTTACATTTGCGCGTAAATTAGGGCGAAAGCGAAAGGTCTGCTAAGTGCCCATAACTTGCTTTTTCACAAAGGGCTTCATTTGCACGCTTTGCATGTGTATTCCATGTTCCCAATGCTGAATTTCCGTATAATTGGAGCTTGCGTTCATGTACGGTGCACACTCCAAATTCGACAATGGTACGACGTCAACTGACTATCGAAGATCGAGGAAGGGCTATTGCTTGGCTTCAGGATGGCAATACGCAAAGAAATGTTGCTCTGAGACTTGGTGTCAGTCAGAGTGTCGTTGGCCGACTGTGGCAACGGTACCAGGCAACGAATTCTGTTCGAAATCGTCCACGTTCGGGAAGACCCCGAAGCACTACAAATAGAGAGGACCGCTACATCACCAATATGGCTCTACGTCAACGCACAACCACAACGTGACAATCTGCGGACTGCGACTGGAACTCGAGTGTCTGATCAAACCATACGCAATCGTCTGAGAGCCAATAATCTACGCTGCCGTCGCCAGGCTGTTCGACCACCACTCCTACCACGTCACAGAACGGCTAGACGTTACTGGTGCACACTTCATCTGCGGTGGCAACGTGTTCAGTGGGGTCGAGTGATGTTCACTGATGAGTCCAGGTTTAGTCTCCAGTTCAACGACGGTCGGATTCGTGTCTACAGACGTCCTGGGGAGCGCTTCGCTAACGTTAACGTTAGACAACGTCACCGGTTCGGTGGTGGCAGCGTCATGGTGTGGGGTGGCATCTCTATCCACCACAGGACCCCCCTCTATGTGGTGGATGGCAATCTGAATGGAATCCGCTATCTGAATGAGATTATCCGGCCGTTGGTTCTCCCAGGCCTTCAGCAGATTGGCGGCGGGGCAGTTCTGCAGGATGACAATGCCAGACCCCACCGCGCCAGGGTGGTAACGGACTTTCTCAGACAACAAGGTATCGCCAGGATGGATTGGCCAGCATATTCGCCTGACTTGGCCCAAATAGAGAACGCCTGGGACGAATTAGGCAGGAGAGTTCGGGATAACCATGCCCCTCCGGCCAACCTTCATGATCTGAGTCAACTTCTTATGGCAGAGTGGCAGGCCATTCCCCAAGAGTTCTTCAGACGTCTGATCAACAGCATGAGGCAACGATGTGTCGAGTGTATTCGCGCCAGGGGTGGATTCACACACTATTAAACGAATGTTCTAATGCGTAAAATCCATGTTTGACAACCTTCAACTTTCACAGCATGTCATGTGACTTTCTTGTATACAGTGACGTTTATTTGTGTTTTTTTTTGTAAATATGGAACAATAAATGAAATTTTTGGTGTAGTTTACATCATCAATCACTCTGAAACTTATTTGGTTATAAATGTTTGACCCTTAAATTTTTTTGAGTAGTATATATATTTTCCTGCATAACATATTCGTGGCTGTATATTAAACGTGTTTCTGATATTTGTCCTAACGTATGTTTAAGTTTATTTCCTAAAATATTTTTTGAAGACAAAATCCAGTTTGGGCTTCTTACAAATATTGAGACGACCAGAAACATATTGAATATACAGACACTGATATTATAAACAAGAAAAAATTTTGTAATTGATATTTAAGTTTAATCGTAAAAATATGTTATTAGTCGAAAACATTTTACAATGCAACAAACTCAGGAATGTCCCTTTAAAAACAAAACTGGGTAATAACAGAAGTTGACATATAGGTAGGCTGATTTACACACCAAAACATTCCTTTACTCGATATAAATGTTTGTTTTTGCCACCACTAGACAACATTGATTTATTAAACATCGGGTATTGGAGGTGAAACATTTGGTAATTCTGACATATAGTCTTAGAGAGGAAACCCACTACATTTTTTCCATTAGTAGCAAGGCCTCTTCGTATGCACCATCCCACAGACACGACAGTATATGCCACGACCTTTGATATACCAGTCGTGGAGCACTGGCGGCTGGAACGAAACATAGCCCAATGTGTCCACCTACGGGGATCGATCTCAGACCGATCGCGCATCAAGCGGATGCTTTACCACTGGACTACGTCCCACCCCTTTACTGGGTATTAAACATGGTCATGACATTTATAGGGCCGAATCAACGAACACTATTGTTTGGGGGGGGTTTCTTAGACGCATGTTTTTAAGCATTGGCACTGTAAATGTACGTAATTACACAGGTGTAAGTTAAAAATATGCTCTGTAAATTTCCTTCATTTTCTTTTGATAAAATCGCTCTTTATATCCCAAAATGTCGTGTTATTTTTTACACATTTTTTTACTTTTGATATTTTTATTTAGCTACATTGCAGGAATCTTTTCAGGTGGGTGTCTAGATTGGCGAGTGGCGTTTCGAGTCTTTGGTTCACGCCCCCCCCCCAAAAAAAAACAAAACAACAACAAACAAACAAACAAACAAACAAAAAAAACAAAAACAAAAACATTTTAATAAAGGAAAATACATTTGTACCAAGGGAACGGTCTCTACCCCGGAAATCCCCCTTCCCTTGCCCACAGCAGTATTTGTTTGTTTTAAGTCAACATTTGCAATAATTCCAGTCTCGTGATCATCCGAATGCATTTAATGGTGGGGTCACAATTTTATCTGTGTCATTCGAATGGGCTGTGGTCTGTGCTATGTTTGATTTTAGTAAAGGAGTGGCAGTCCTCTTTGTGTACTGTGGAATGAGAATGAAATACTCCAATGGGCCCACCGACAGGAATCGATCCCAAACCGACCGCACGTCAAGCGAGCACTTTACCGCTGGGCTGCGTCGCGCCCTCTGGTAGAAGATATGATCAAAACCAGAGAGACAAGTTATACGTACAATACCGACACGCCTATACTCAACAAGATTAATCAAGCGTCAGTGCACTCCTGCTAATTCTTCTCTTTTGTCATATTATTGTATAACGTTTTGATCATAGATCACTTCTAAACACTGATGGGCGGGACGTAGCCTAGTGGTCGGTCTAGGATCGATCCTCGTCGGTGGGCCAATTTGGGATATTTCTTGTTCGAGCCATTGCACCATAACTGGTACATCAAAGGCCGTGGTATGCGCTATCCTGTCTGTGTGATGGTGCATATAAAAGATCCCTTGTCGGTAATGGGGACAAACTGTATCGGGTAGACCGACATCGGCATCAGGCGAATGTTTTACCACAGGGCTACATCCGGCCCCCTATACATTGAGATTCAGAATGACGCTGGCCTTCATACAAAGCTGTGTGACAAAAGGGATGACTTCAGTTTCCAATAGTCAATGTCCCCTTCATGTCATGCAGTATTCCTTCTGCTCCAGCTGATGGAGGTATTTTCACGACATGCGTATCACTAACTAGCATGATCTCTGATGCAGTACCCTAATTTGGCCTTGTACACTGCCCTGGACTCAATCATTGGCATACCCAGATGTTGGGTACAAGGTGAACGTGCCTCACTCTCGTGGTATATGGGGACGTTAATAGAGTTCGGGTCCGACCTTGTACACACCTTTTCATCTTTTTGGTGAAAATCCTTCACATTTTATCTATGGTTTTGATAGCAGTAGGCTGTGCTCATGACGGTTGCCATTGGTAGAGCACGATATGCTCACCTTTCGCGAACACCTGATATCATCACTATGTTTACAGAGATTCATGAGTGCATGTCATCACAGATGTACATATTCCACCGAGCTCTATTCTGTGCATGTTTGAGTTTTCTAAGCTTGTCTTAAGAGTGGCAGTCCTCCTATAGGCAGAGCAAGAGGAATGAAACATCACGTTACGAATGTCCATGGGGGAGTGGCGGTCCTACTACAGGCGGAGCAAACGGAATGAAACGTCACGTTACGAATTTCCATGGGGAGTGGCGGTCCTCCTACAGGCGGAGCAAGAGAAAATCACGTTAAGAATTTCATGGGGAGTGGCAGTCCTCCTACAGGCGGAGCAAGTCCTACAGGCGGAGAATGAGGAATGATACATCACGTTACGTATGTTCATGTGGAGTGGCGGTCCTCCTACAGGCGGAGCAAGAAGGATGAAACATCATGTTACGAATTTCCATGGGGAGTGGCAGATTACGGTACGCAGTTTTATCAAAATTTAAGAGCATGCCACAATGTCGACACTTTAGAACAGAAAAATATGCTCTCGGTTTTTTGTGTATGTTGTTAACCATATTTTAAAGAAAAGTGCCGAAAATATCGTATTGCCCTTAATTCATTTAAGTATATATTATAAGAGAGACAATTTTCTACTTTTCACCAATCAATTCATTGATATGGTGATTGGCCCTTTGTGTTAGTTCAAGGAATCATGGGTAGATAGATGGGCGGACCTTGTGCCGCCATTTATAATACGTCATAAAACGTAGGTAAAGAACAAGTGTATATATACAGTAGCAGAGAGTGAGACTCGCTGATCTCTTTAAGCAAAATAGAAATGTTTTTGTTTCTTCTTCTTGTGTGTTCAGCGTTCGGACCAGCATTGCTGGACGCTCATGCCGTTCGAGGAACTTTAGCGAAAAAAAGTAAGTGTAATTTGATTTTATAATTTTTAATTCCATTTTTATTCAGATTTTCAAAACATATATTACACAGTACATAGAGAACTTTACGATTCCCGTTGAAGGGACATTCCTGAGTTTGCTGCACTTTTTAAGATGTTATCGACTAGCAAAGACTTTTTAACGATTGTAATTACATAACAAATATATTTTTTGGCATACAATATTAGTGGCTGTATATTAAGCGTGTTTCTGATCGTTCTAATACATGTATTTGTATTAGGTTAAATTTCATTTTATTTCCAAAAATATAATTTTTTCGTACGTACGAAATTATTTAAAGACAAAATCCAGTTTGGGCTTCTTACAAATATTAAGACGACCAGAAACACATTGAATATATAGACACTGCTATTCTAAGCCAGAATATATATTTCATATGTAAGTTTAATCGTAGAAATATTTTATTAGTCGGAAACATATTACAATGCAGCAAACTCAGGAATGTCCCTTTAACAAACAGCCAGTCCTTCTGTTTGCGGGTATGTAACAAAACCAAAGACGATCATAAATAGCCTTATTATATGGTTATGGGCTTGCAATGTTTTGATATTGGACACTACATTGTATGTACTTTGACAAATGTCAAGCTACAATTCTCGTACTATCATCTATCTAAAACTTGTAAAAATATATCAATGACGTTCCCTCCATACCCTTTGGCGGAAACTGATATTATTAATTAATACAAAAAATTATATATTACATACAATTATATTTTATCAGCTTTTACCGGGGTTGTAAAGTTAGAGAGAATATAATTCAATTTGCTTATTTAAAAAACATCAGATAAATAATTATATTTTATCAGCTTTTACCGGGGTTGGTAAAGTTAAAGAGAATATAATTCAACTTGCTTATTTAATAAAACATAGGATAAATAATTATATTTGATCAGCTTTTACCAGGGGTGGTAAAATTAAAGAGAAAATAATACAATTTCCTTATTTAAACAAAAAAACAAACAATCATATCAGCTAAACACGAAATAAAATTGGTTGATTTTATTTTTTAATTCTACAACTATGTATATATTTTTCACTTACAGCGAACACATATTAATAATATTGTTGTTTGGCCTATTAAAGACGTATGTTGATATTGTTAGGTATTTCAGAGCTACATTTTACATTTAGATCATCTAGTATTAACATGATATCATTCAACAAATAAATGAACACGTTTCTGTAGTATACCTGCAGTTCCTGTAGTATACTTCAGTTTACTATTACTGTAAAATATATGATAGTTAATTATAAATTGAAAATAGTGTAGCTTTGCATGATGGGTTATTCGAAAAAGCAATTTTTAAACATTTTTTCAATTGAATGAATGAATGAATGAATGAATGAATGAATGTTTAACGACACCCCAGTACAAAAAATACATTCTCAAAGAGAATGTTTCACCCCTGCACCACGATGAGGTTACAGCACTTTTTCCAATTGACTTCTTTACTTAATTTGTGTTGCCATTTTTTATTATTATTATTTTTTTTTTATATCAATGCAACGCTTGCATCTGCAAAAGGCAGAGTCGAAAAGATGTTAGGCACAGTCGTGTTTGCTTCCAGTATCAACTGTTAAGTGCCCGTCCCCTTGGATATCCGTAACGGGATGCTTCATCCTTCCTGCACCGCCTGTGGGAAGTTTCAACATTTCTGCACGGCCTGTAGAGGACTGCCACTCCAACAAAATATATACAGCTGTGATGGCTTCTACTCATCAATCGCAAAAACGTGAAACAAATATCTTCCCAGTAACAGTCAAGTTCTGACACTAGTAATTGGTGTGTGTGTGGGGGGGGGTGGGGGGGGGGGGGTTGGTTGGTTGGTTGCAGTTACTATTTACTATTACTATTTATGTGAACCTTTATTTCTAAGGTATGTTTTTATGGTTTGATTTACAAACCTCATATATATTGATATTACCATGAAAGTCGAGGTGGGCGATTTAAAACAATACTACTTTGTTTGATGTATTCAGGGGGCATTCGCGTATTGAATCCAGTCACATTCAGTTTGTACTTGCATTGCGTCAATACAAATAAAATAAAAAAAAAAAAAAAATACGGACTAATGTGTATATGGGTATTCGATACACAGTTACCTGTATGTTTTGTTTGTTTGTTGTTGGGGGGTTTCTTACGTTTTTGTATACGTTAGACACCTTGCATTCAACAAAAGGACATATATTTTAAACTGTGATCGGCATCAATTCATACGAAATAAAAAATAAATTAGTACATTAGACTATATCGGAGCGAGTATAAATACTCACGAACACAAAAAAAAAAAAAAAAAAACAGTCTGCTACTACACCAGAATAACACTCATACTGCTATTAATATTCGTGATACTTGCGATTTTTACTGTATTGAATTTTTCATAGGATTTTGCTGATATTTAGGAGCAACAAATTAGTTCATTGAATTTACCGTGAGTGTTCTCTCTCCCTGTTCTGTATAAGAGTACTTCAAATGGACAATCTCGCAATTGTCGACGAACAAACGGTCGCTAAGTGATTTTTATAATATCCACATTTAAAATCAACAACAACACAAAATAAAACAACGTTTTGTCCGACTGATCGTGTAAAAGTTAACTCATGACCTTAAACGTACGTGCTAGTGACTGGTACATTAGCTATGAAGAGAAAATCGACACTTCTACGCCAGAGTAGTTTGGATTTCGGGTTTCTTATTGTAATGTTTTTGCTATACACTAACACAGTGTTATAGAGGCATTTGAATGGGTTCTCTTTCGTTGCAGGAAGTGTTATCATCGAACGAATAGAAGACGACATTTTGGATCATGATTTCCATCAACGGTCAGAACCTGAACACATGCCGCTCGGTTTGCACATGCGCTTGAAGGACCGGGATCAGGAAGTGCACCTGCGACTGCGCAAAGTCCCTACAATTGAAACTGCGGCACTTACGTCAAGCGGGAAAGTGCTTCATGACGTTTCGTCAATACGGGTAGGTAGTGATGCGAGAAAATGCACTATAATCTAAACTTTTGAAGTGGGTGGACAATAACGTCTGTTGATTATACTAATATTATGTGTTTTATACATGCCCTGAGATTAAACAATCCTTTTTCAATAATTAATTCTAAAACTGACTTTATAAAACTCACAAAAAGGTATTATTAATGAATGAAGTATGCCTTTTATATATTTTGCCATTCATTTATTAAAACAAACATATAAATTATATTTATGTTTATTTCAATTACTGTTTGTGTATTTTTAATGGAAAACATGCCTGGCCTAATTTCTAGGGAAATCACTATATGTATATATATATATATATATATATATATATATATATATATATATATATATATATATATATATATATATATATATATATATTGTACTTATATTCATTCTGTTGATCGTACAGTTGTTATTGTTCTTTTTCTAATCATGTTTATTGTTTGAATTTGCGATTTACTGATATAAAACGTCAACTTTCAAATTTCGTTTTTGACCCAAATCGTCCTTCAAGTCTTTGGTGGTCGTAAAACCTCCTGTAATACTGAACTACCGGTTGTAATGTTTGCCCAGTTAATCCACTATTATCATATAACCATTCTCCACAGCTGATATACCTTACAATTTGGGGTGAAACGATATTATTTAATATTTATATTTATGTTCCAGTTAAAATCAGAATGGACAGATATTTTAATCAACTTCGTTTATTAGTTACACATGACATGCTCAGTCGTGTATTCAATATTGTTCCAAAAGTAAAGGGGCATGTACTTCTGGACTCTATACTATTACTGTTACTATATCCCCGACTGTACTGAATATGCTAGGGGTTTTAAAACTCGTCAGATAAATGGTATTTGAAGCACAGTGATTTGCATAATATGTATACATTTTGTTTGAACAGGACGCGGCTGTGTATGTTGACAGAAGTGTAGGCGCTTCCTTTGTAGTCAGAAAACGAGAATCAGACCCATATAACGTGGACTTGGTAAGTTATCTTCAATCTTATATTATCGTCAAATACTTTTTGAATTAAGCAACACAAAGAACGTTACAGTGAGTCGTTGTGGTAGTAGTTACCTTGCCAGTTTACGTATAATTTTGTGCAGATTTCGACGACTGCTGGCCGCGCGTGCGCGCGCGTGTGCGTGTGCATGTGTGTGTGTGTGTGTTTTGTTTCTGGGGTAATTTTTTAATTCTGTTTATATATATACAATGTATGTATATATATATATATATATATATATATATATATATATATATATATATATATATATATATATATATATATATATAGGAAGGGAGTGTAATCCTTAGAGGAGAAGAAGTTTTGCTGAAGCCGTCCAGTCAAGAGACACGTGATTCCTCTGGAGATGATGACAACACCCATGACGTCATTTCGATTGACAGAGGAGTCACCTTTGGAACCGATTACGTTTATAAAGTAGAAAGTGAGTGAATGATCTATTAATTAGCATCACATAGTTATCTATGTGTCAGTGAAAATATATTAATTTAAATATAACAAATGTGATATGGCACAGTTAATACTCATGCCAATACACTACTACTACTACTACTACTACTACTACTACTAACACTACTACTACTACTACTACTACTACTACTACTACTACTACTAACACTACTACTATTTCTACTGCTACCGCTACTTCTACAACTACTACAGTTACTTCTTCTGCTGCTGCTATTACTACTACTTCTACTACTACTACTACTACTACTAATAATAATAATAATAATAATAATGCTGCTGCTGTTGCTGCTACTACCACATGTACTACTAAATATAGGTTATGTTTGATTTCAATGATCATAAACGGCTTCAATAGTGAAAAATATGTCTTAGTGTTTACAAACTAGTCGAAAGGTGATAATAATAAGACCTGGTGTTTTAACTATTACCACTCTTTACTTCCAGTGGACCAAAAAGGGAAGCATCTATCATTAAATAGCCGTAGATAACCAACACTCTATATTATATGGCATTCAGTAATGGAATTAACTCACTTGTTAAAGGGACATTCCCGACTTTGCTGCATTGTAAGATGTTTCCAACTAATACAATATTTCTACGATTAAACTTACATATTAAAAATAGTTTCTTGCTTAGAATATCAGTGTTTGTATATTCAATGTGTTTCCGGTCGTCTTAATATTTGTAAGAAGCCCAAACTGGATTTTGTTTTCAAAATATTTCGTACGTAGGAAAAAAAACCATGTTTTAGGAAATAAAATAAAATTAACCTAGTACAAATATAAAACCGATTAGAAACACGTTTAATATACAGCCACTAATATTTTATGCAGAAAAATATATTTGACATGTAATTACAATTGTTAAAAACTCTCTGTTAGTCGATAACATCTTCAAAATTGCAGCAAACTCGGGAATGTACCTTTAAAATATGATCATCGGATTTGAATCCCGTTTCAATGTTACATAATTATAACTAACAGTTACATCAGTTCTGATTTCAACAAAAATAAAAAAAGGGGCACTGTTTTGTCAATGGAACTATATTCCTTACATTATAGTAAATAGTGGTGTGATACCTTCATGGACTTCATGGGATTTACTGACTTCATAGCAAGGATAGTCCATTACTTCTGTTATTAATAATACAAAACACAAGGGTCTGAGATACTGAGACTAAACATCCATTACTTCTGTTATTAGTAAGACTAAACATCCATTACTTCTGTTATTAGTAAGACTAAACATCCATTACTTCTGTTATTAATAATACTAAACATCCATTACTTCTGTTATTAATTATACTAAACTTCCATTACTTCTGTCATTAGTAAGACTAAACTTCCATTACTTCTGTTATTAGTAAGACTAAACATCCATTACTTCTGTCATTAGTAAGACTAAACTTCCATTACTTCTGTTATTAATAATACTAAACATCCATTACTTCTGTCATTAGTAAGACTAAACATCCATTACTTCTGTTATTAGTAAGACTAAACATCCATTACTTCTGTCATTAGTAAGACTAAACATCCATTACTTCTGTTATTAGTAAGACTAAACTTCCATTACTTCTGTCATTAGTAAGACTAAACTTCCATTACTTCTGTTATTAATAATACTAAACATCCATTACTTCTGTTATTAATAATACCAAACATCCATTACTTCTGTTATTAGTAAGACTAAACTTCCATTACTTCTGTCATTAGTAAGACTAAACCTCCATTACTTCTGTTATTAATAATACTAAACCTCCATTACTTCTGTTATTAATAATACTAAACCTCCATTATTTCTGTTATTAATAATACTAAACATCCATTACTTCTGTTATTAATTATACTAAACTTCCATTACTTCTGTCATTAGTAAGACTAAACTTCCATTACTTCTGTTATTAGTAAGACTAAACTTCCATTACTTCTGTCATTAGTAAGACTAAACTTCCATTACTTCTGTCATTAGTAAGACTAAACTTCCATTACTTCTGTCATTAGTAAGACTAAACTTCCATTACATCTGTTATTAATAATACTAAACATCCATTACTTCTGTTATTAATAATACCAAACATCCATTACTTCTGTTATTAGTAAGACTAAACTTCCATTACTTCTGTCATTAGTAAGACTAAACCTCCATTACTTCTGTTATTAATAATACTAAACCTCCATTATTTCTGTTATTAATAATACTAAACCTCCATTACTTCTGTTATTAATAATACTAAACCTCCATTATTTCTGTTATTAATAATACTAAACATACATTACTTCTGTTATTAATACTAAACTTCCATTACTTCTGTTATTAATAATACTAAACATCAATTACTTCTGTTATTAATAATACTAAACATCAATTACTTCTGTTATTAATAATACTAAACTTCCATTACTCCTGTTATTAATAATACTAAACTTCCATTACTTCTGTTATTAATAATACTAAACATCCATTACTTCTGTTATTAATAATACTAAACTTCCATTACTCCTGTTATTAATAATACTAAACTTCCATTACTCCTGTTATTAATAATACTAAACTTCCATTACTCCTGTTATTATTAATACTAAACTGCCATTACTTCTGTCATTAGTAAGACTAAACCTCCATTACTTCTGTTATTAATAATACTAAACCTCCATTATTTCTGTTATTAATAATACTAAACCTCCATTACTTCTGTTATTAATAATACTAAACCTCCATTATTTCTGTTATTAATAATACTAAACATCCATTACTTCTGTTATTAATACTAAACTTCCATTACTTCTGTTATTAATAATACTAAACATCAATTACTTCTGTTATTAATAATACTAAACTTCCATTACCTCTGTTATTAATAATACTAAACTTCCATTACTTCTGTTATTAATAATACTAAACATCCATTACTTCTGTTATTAATAATACTAAACTTCCATTACTCCTGTTATTAATAATACTAAACTTCCATTACTCCTGTTATTAATAATACTAAACTTCCATTACTCCTGTTATTATTAATACTAAACTGCCATTACTTCTGTTATTAATAATACTAAACATCCATTACTTCTGTTATTAATAATACTAAACATCCATTACTTCTGTTATTAATAATACTAAACATCAATTACTTCTGTTATTAATAATACTAAACATCCATTACTTCTGTTATTAATAATACTAAACATCCATTACTTCTGTTATTAATAATATTAAACTTCCAATAATTCTGTTATTAATAATACTAAACTTCCATTACTTCTGTTATTAATAATACTAAACATCCATTACTTCTGTTATTAATAATACTAAACATCCATTACCTCTGTTATTAATAATACTAAACATCAATTACTTCTGTTATTAATAATATTAAACTTTCATTACCTCTGTTATTAATAATATTAAACTTCCATTACTTCTGTTATTAATAATACTAAACATCCATTACTTCTGTTATTAATAATACTAAACATCCATTACTTCTGTTATTAATAATACTAAACATCAATTACTTCTGTTATTAATAATACTAAACATCCATTACTTCTGTTATTAATAATACTAAACTTCCATTACTTCTGTTATTAATAATACTAAACATCCATTACCTCTGTTATTAATAATACTAAACATCCATTACCTCTGTTATTAATAATACTAAACATCAATTACTTCTGTTATTAATAATATTAAACTTCCATTACCTCTGTTATTAATAATATTAAACTTCCATTACTTCTGTTATTAATAATACTAAACATCCATTACTTCTGTTATTAATAATACTAAACTTCCATTACCTCTGTTATTAATAATACTAAACTTCCATTACTTCTGTTATTAATAATACTAAACATCCATTACTTCTGTTATTAATAATACTAAACATCTATTACTTCTGTTATTAATAATACCAAACTTCCATTACTTCTGTTATTAATAATACTAAACTTCCATTACTTCTGTTATTAATAATACTAAACATCCATTACCTCTGTTATTAATAATATTAAACATCCATTACTTCTGTTATTAATAATACTAAACATCCATTACCTCTGTTATTAATAATACTAAACATCCATTACTTCTGTTATTAATAATACTAAACATCAATTACTTCTGTTATTAATAATATTAAACTTCCATTACTTCTGTTATTAATAATACTAAACATCCATTACTTCTGTTATTAATAATATTAAACTTCCATTACTTCTGTTATTAATAATACTAAACATCCATTACTTCTGTTATTAATAATACTAAACATCCATTACTTCTGTTATTAATAATACTAAACTTCTATTACTTCTGTTATTAATAATATTAAACTTCCATTACTTCTGTTATTAATAATACTAAACTTCCATTACTTCTGTTATTAATAATACTAAACTTCCATTACTTCTGTTATTAATAATACTAAACTTCCATTACTTCTGTTATTAATAATACTAAACTTCCATTACTTCTGTTATTAATAATACTAAACTTCCATTACTTCTGTTATTAATAATACTAAACTTCCATTACTTCTGTTATTAATAATACTAAACATCAATTACTTCTGTTATTAATAATACTAAACATCAATTACCTCTGTTATTAATAATACTAAACTTCCATTACTTCTGTTATTAATAATACTAAACATCCATTACTTCTGTTATTAATAATACTAAACATCCATTACCTCTGTTATTAATAATACTAAACATCCATTACTTCTGTTATTAATAATACTAAACATCAATTACTTCTGTTATTAATAATACTAAACTTCCATTACTTCTGTTATTAATAATACTAAACTTCCATTACTTCTGTTATTAATAATATTAAACTTCCATTACTTCTGTTATTAATAACACTAAACATCAATTACTTCTGTTATTAATAATACTAAACTTCCATTACTTCTGTTATTAATAATACTAAACATCCATTACCTCTGTTATTAATAATACTAAACATCCATTACTTCTGTTATTAATAATACTAAACATCCATTACCTCTGTTATTAATAATACTAAACATCCATTACTTCTGTTATTAATAATACTAAACATCAATTACTTCTGTTATTAATAATATTAAACTTCCATTACTTCTGTTATTAATAATACTAAACATCCATTACTTCTGTTATTAATAATATTAAACTTCCATTACTTCTGTTATTAATAATACTAAACATCCATTACCTCTGTTATTAATAATACTAAACATCAATTACTTCTGTTATTAATAATACTAAACTTCTATTACTTCTGTTATTAATAATATTAAACTTCCATTACTTCTGTTACTAATAATACTAAACTTCCATTACTTCTGTTATTAATAATACTAAACTTCCATTACTTCTGTTATAATAATACTAAACTTCCATTACTTCTGTTATTAATAATACTAAACTTCCATTACTTCTGTTATTAATAATACTAAACTTCCATTACTTTTGTTATTGATAATACCAAACTTCCATTACCTCTGTTATTAATAATACTAAACATCAATTACTTCTGTTATTAATAATACTAAACATCAATTACCTCTGTTATTAATAATACTAAACTTCCATTACTTCTGTTATTAATTATACTAAACATCCATTACTTCTGTTATTAATAATACTAAACATCCATTACCTCTGTTATTAATAATACTAAACATCAATTACTTCTGTTATTAATAATACTAAACATCAATTACTTCTGTTATTAATAATACTAAACTTCCATTACTTCTGTTATTAATAATATTAAACTTCCATTACTTCTGTTATTAATAATATTAAACTTCCATTACTTCTGTTATTAATAATACTAAACATCAATTACTTCTGTTATTTATAATATCAAACACACATGTCTAAGAGATAAATTGACATAAACTAACACAGTGTCTTGTTTTAATTTAGATGAGACTTCCATTACTTCTGTTGTTGTTGTTATTAATAATACTAACCACAAGAATTTGAGATACACTGACACAGTTCCTTGTTTACTTTTAGATGCGACATCCAGAGACACTCCCATAATCAAACAAACAAAACGAGAGACCACAGATAAACATACCGTTGAAGTTTATTTTATCTCTGACTATGCAGATTTAGACAAGTAAGTCAAACGAATGTATAGAGCTATTGGGGATAAGTCTGGATACCACGATACGTCAGAGGTGGATTCAAGGGGGAAGGGATTGGTACACGTGCCCTTTTTCCCGTCCCCTCCAAAACGTTCGAGCATCCACCCCTGTACACAAATACTAGTGTTTCAGTTTTAGTCTACGTTTTTTTTTTTGGTAGAAACATTCATTCGTTGTTGTCATCTCTTATGTTGGGCTGTTTCTTTGTTCTACTGCCTGGAGGAATTCGGTGTAAGAATGGGAGAGTATCGAACAAACAAACAATATTATAATGAGATGCTACTACTACTACTGCTACTACTACTACTACTACTACTACTACTACTACTACTACTACTACTACTACTACTACTACTACTACTACTATTAGTATTATTATTATTTGACTGCTTTATGTACAATTAATATCTATCAAGTCTTCTTGGTTATTATTGTCCGTCTGTGTCCTTTGCAGCTGGGAACAAGCATTCCCCAGTGAAAACCGACAGCAAGTTGAAGCTCGGATGGCGCTATATTACACCGGCATAGCTGAATCAGTGAGTTGGACAAACATTGAATGAAATCGTAGATATCGAGACTTTGATCAAGAAAAAAAAAAATTGAGACTTCTAAACCAGGACTAAAATAAAATTAGTACTTCTATCTGTTTAATGGCATGTCAAAGAATTTCAAATTATTGATATTTGGTGCCTATTTATTTCAACACTTGGTCTAGATAATGAGAGAGCCACCTCAAAAAACATGACAGCACATACCACAACGTGTGATTTCTCACGACACACATTAGTCGATCGACACTGACAGGAAGAGAACAGCTGCTAATAGACAATTTGAAATTTCTTTTTCAATTGTTTTGTTTACTGTGAACTTACCAGCACGACCACAGGGATGTAGCTAGGATGGGGTTGCAATTTTGGGACTTAACAGTAACATGTTGGCAGACGCCCCCCCCCCCCCCCCCCCCCCCCCCCCCCCCCCCCCCACCCCACAAGCAATTCAGGGTCTTACCCATTACCCAAATGGCCCAAAGGAGTTGAATGGAGAGTAGTAGCACTTCCAATACAATATAAAAAGCTTTCCACACACACACACACACACATGCAGATACAGGGCTCGCAACCCGGTACCGGCTCCCACCTAAATTGAGTTTTAACGACTCGGTGGGTAGGCGAAAGACAACTACACCCTCTTCTCTTTCACTAACCATTAACAACTAACCCACTGTCCTGGACAGACAGGCCAGATAGCTGAGGTGTGTGTGTGTCCAGGAGAGCGTGCTTGAATCTTAATTTGATATAAGCACAAAACAAGTTCAAATGAATGAGATAAACTTTAGTGCATTGCGTCTTGTGCCTAATACAAGTAGAACGATATATATGTATGTCGTATTACTAGGATTCAAGACCAAGGTGCCCAATATTCATCATATTTTTTAAATTGACGGGTTTTTTTTACACAGTATATATTTTTCAGTTTGTATTTTGTCTTCTATTTTTAAAGTTAAAGAGCATATATTATGTTATGTTTCTCATTCTGCATTTTAAAAGTATTTAACAGTTTAAAATATTCATTCATTCATTCGGTCATTCACCACACACTAAGTCGCTCATTTACTTATTTGTTTATACATGTATATATATTTATTTATTTATTTTCAGATGAAGTTTCGGTACGAGTCTGTTGTTGATGTGCCGCTGACACCAAGACTAGACATAGTTATCTACCCGCTGGGTCTACTTATTGTAGAGGTAACTCAGCGAAATGTACAAACTGGAGCTCATATTGACATTACACCCACCCCCCCACCCCCCCCACCCACCCACCCCCCCCCCCACCCCCACCCCCCCCCCCCCCCCCCCCCCCCCCCACCCCCCACCCCCCACCCCCACACACACATACACATTCACAGATATATAGTTTTAGTTTTAAAAGTACATAATCAAACGTTAAAATATTCTAAGTGGTTCTTTATTGAATTAATTATTATCTGTTTGATACATCTTAAATACATATATAAAACCGAATAAGAATAGGGCAACATACTACAACAAAAGGTATTTTTTGTCATCTGGCGTCGTTAAATAAAACAAACTTTACTTTTTTTGTCATCAAAGCATACCCCTGAAAACCGGAAACCTCTGATAACGGGACAAAATGCTTGGTCCCATCGATGTC
>NC_054705.1:43417100-43439600 GCF_016097555.1 Gigantopelta aegis | reverse complement strand
TTCACTGGGTAAGAGGGTGAGAGTGGCGGAGCGTAGTCCAGTGGTAAAGCTGACCACTGCATGGCATTCACTGGGTAAGAGGGTGAGAGTGGCGGAGCGTAGCCCAGTGGTAAAGCTGACCACTGCATGGCATTCACTGGGTAAGAGGGTAAAGCTGACCACTACATGGCATTCACTGGGTAAGAGGGTGAGAGTGGCGGAGCGTAGCCCAGTGGTAAAGCTGACCACTGCATGGCATTCACTGGGTGAGAGAGGCGGGACGTAGCCCAGTGGTAAAACGCTCCCTATTGGGCTATTTTTCATTTGATTTACTAATCATCATCTATTGGACGTCAAACATTTGGTAATTGTGACATATAGTCTTAGAGAGGAAACCCGCTACATTATTCCATTAGTAGCAAGGGATATTTTATATGCACCATCGCACAGACAGGATAGCACATACCACGGCCTTTGATATACCAGTTGTGGATCAATGGCTGGAACGACGATGCATAGCCCAGTGGGTCCACTGACGGGGATCGATCCCAGACCGACCGCGCATCAGGCGGGTACTTTACCCCTGGGCTACGTCCCCGCCCCTTTATAGAATCACCAAATGCGGCTACATTTAGCCAGTATTTGACAACAAATAGTTATTAGGAATAGTAACGAAAGTGTACTCGATAAGACTAGCATGAAGATGTTATCAAAGTCAAATGTGTGAAGCCAAATGCACACAAAAACTGAAAAACAAAATATAAAATCATATTAAATTTCATTATATTTCATTTATTTTCGTGATTATATCCAATTAAGGTACAAGCATAATATCCTGGGCAAACACTTCAGCCATCTGGGCTGTGTGTCCAGGACAGTGAGTTAGTTGTTAGTGGTTAGTTAGAGCGAAGAGTTGTGTAGTGGTCTTACACCTACCCATTTAGTCGTTAAACCTCGCTCTGGGTGGGAGCCTGTACCCGGCTCCGAACCCTGTACATACCAGCCTTACGTCCGATGGCTTAGTCACGACACCACCGAGGCTGGTAAACTTTACAGTATGCGGAGCGGAGCGGATAATGTTGGCATGCTCATATACCACTAAGGTTTCAAGCATGTCCGTCCCGGGTCCTGTCTCTGGATAGCCAGGGGCTGGATCCGGGACAGATCATGAAGTGGAGTGTTGTAGTGGTTAACGTGCACATTCAGAGCAAGTTGTTGTAGCGCACGCCTGTCTTGGGCACAGGTACCGGCCTCGGTCGGTTTCTCTGTCCAAGACAGGAAAGGTGGGGGAGGGTGGAGGAGGGACCGCCTGCACTGGCAGGTGCAAGGGAGCACCAGCAGCCCGACCGTGATCGGTAGCAGACGGGGAGGTGTGTGGGGGGGGGGGGGGGTCTTTTGGTGCAATGGAATTTGGAATGTCCCGTAGGATTAAGTCCTAAGAGAAAGGGTGCGCGTTTTTTTATGAAGGAAATTAGGCGCAATTTGGAACGGTAGATCTAATGGAAAGGATTAGGAGCTACGAGTAGGTTTGGATATTAGTAGGCCGAAAGTAGCTCAGCGATTAAGACCTGGCACAGATCATAGTATGCACGCTATTCTTATATGCACTGTCTGATTGTTTTTCAGAAAGGATATGACGTACGGTTCCCCGTCGAATATTGGCATTGCCTATTTAGATAGCGTCTGCAGTGTCTGGGCTGTGTCTGTTGTTGAGGATCTCCGTAATAACGTGGTCGGCTGGATCGCAGCCCACGAACTCGGGCATAGGTAAGTCAAACACGACGACGTGTACGTTGTTTTCGAAGATCGTGATCAATCATAATGTTTGACATTATACAGATGATGGTGATGAAGTTATGTTGTTGATGATGCTTCTGGTGGTGATGATGATGATGATGATGATGATGATGACGAAGGTGGTGGTGATGATGGTGATGATGATGATGATGATGGTGAATATTTTGATGATGTTTGATGACTACAATGATGATCATGGTCATGATCTTGATTATGATGATGCTTATGATGATACTTTTCACGATGATGATGATTGTGATGATGATTGTTGTTTTTGTTGTTGATGTTGTGGTGGTGATGGTGGTATTGATGGTGATGGCGATGTCGATGAAGGCGATAATGATTATTACGATAACAACTATGATGATGGTTGTGATATTATTATTTTCTTTCTTGTATTTTTATGGTAGTTAATGAGAGTAGTGATAGTATTCCTTTTTCTTGTCCTTTTCTTTTTTCTTGTTTGTATTTGTATGCTGGTTAGTGATGATAATGTCGCTGGTGTGAGTATGCCCTTCCAGGACTGTTTGATTCGTATTGTATAAACATGTGTTTTCTCCTGTAGTTTGAACAGCCAGCACGACGGGGACGTCCCGTCATCGGCGTGTGACACGGATGGACTTAACGTCATGTCCTATTATTCGCCGTATCCAACCGTTAAAAGCACGAGACAGAAACCGTGGATCTTCTCCGAATGTTCCGTCAAGGCGTTCCAACTAAAGCTAAGCCAGTAAGACAGCTTTTAATCCGATAACAACAAAACTTGATCACATGACGATCAACCAAATAGTCCTTTTACTCCAGTCGTGTACATAGTACTACATACTTGGTGCTCCTACAAGCCCAAAATAGTCTTCCTAAGATTCTGAATAATGTCATCTACATTAAATTAAAATTGTTTAATTGTAAAGGGTTCACAATGGTAGCAAGATAGGTTCACTCTGTCTCTGTCAGTCTCTCTCTCTCTCTCTCTCTCTCTCTCTCTCTCTCTCTCTCTCTCTCTCTCTCTCTCTCTCTCTCTCTCTCTCTCTCTCTCTCTCTCCTCCCTCAGTATCTCTTTCTCTCTCTCTCCCCCCCCCCCCCCCCCCACCCCCACACACACACACTTCTTTGTCTTCTTCTTCTATGTCTCCGGATTCACACAGCTATTTCTTCTGACCATTTCCACTTTAAAAACTAAACTTATTTTGTCCAGAGTGGGCTGCACGAAGAATCACCACACTTCCAAAAGCCCAGTCCTACTTGGCCAGGTGTACAACGGAGATCAACAGTGCCAGCTTGCATTTGGAACCAACCTCTGTAGGGTGAGTACTGTCTTCGGGGGTATTATTGGTTAGGCCATCGCACTTAAGGCTGGTAGTTACTGGGATCACGTCCAGGTACCGGTTGCCACTCAATTAGAGTTTCTTGTAGAACAAGTATCAGTGACCAATATGTGAAACACTTTGTTCTAGTGTGTCCTTTCTACAGTAACATAAGAGATAAATATATTAAACCTTTTTATTATAATAAACTATCAACATTTAAATTAACGCAACTGCTGTCCAGCGACAATTTAAAACAGGCCCCGTGCTTATAAACCTTAAAGTCTAGACTTTAATAAAGTCTAGACTTTAACGTCATGGCAACGCCATTCAAATAGCATTACGTTAAAGTCTGGACTTTATTAAAGTCTAGACTTTAAGTTTTATAAGCACGGGGCCAGCTATTTAAATTGTGTAAGTATTTGAACAGTGCTACCACGCATAGAACAGACAACACTGATACATGACATATGTTATTATATTGTATATCATTGCTATGCATGTATTACACATTAACTATAGAATTTTATCGATTGTAACCCGATGCTACATACCATTCCCCACAATGTGCACATTAGATTATTTTATATTTAAAAATGTATGTATGCCTACAAAATGTATATTTTTGGCAAAAAATTAAAAGTGTTTATCAGGGAACTCGAAAATGATGTAAAGGTATTTAACATCAAACATATGAAATCTTTTTGACCATCGTTTGGTAGGCACAGATTGCGCAGTTTTCATATACATTATTCTCTGGCGGCGTTATAACTGTCCAAGTATCCGTTTTGCTCTATTACGGTCAGAGTTCTCGGGCTAGAGACCACGTGGCGATCGAGTGGTATATAGAATACTCTTGCACATATAGTATTGTTCAGTAATAAAGAAACAAAGCATGGGAACAAATCCGACATGTAGTTCTATATATTTATTTGCCCAAGTTCATTGTAACATTTCACTAGCTGTACATAGTAGACATATTAAAAAAAAATATTATCCACATAGTTCACATATTCAGGGAAATATATCCAGTATGACACACTTGTGTCATAATGATTTCACGTGCACAACGAATGACGTAATTTTGTGAAGCGACATCGTAAGGGGAAATGATACTATTCGGTCAAATTGTAAACGTTATTACACATTTCTTGAAATTTCCATATATTATAGATATATCCTTATATTACTGCAATGTCCAAAAACAATCATAGGACACCAAACAAAATTTTGATCCACGAATCATAAAGTGAATAGGTGTATGAATCACTATGACGTTTCCTTTTTTCTGTGTTTAATCTAATTAATCATGTTTTATATCCATTAAGCGTATTTAATTTTAAACTTTTTTACAATGCAACAAAGCGAACATTAGTTGTGTTGCTTAAAATGGCATCCATCAGACACACAAGTACATATCTTCACTACTAAAACGGAGTTTTAAATACATGAGAACTAAAGGACAAAGTGACTTTTTAAAACATTTACTGACTATTTACTTTACAATTGTATACAAAATCTAAAAGTCATTACATCTTTTTAATTGTTTGCACATATAGTAATGCTGGATGAATAAATCAATATAAGATAATACAAATGTATTGTCACCGATGAAACTGTTTTACAGCCAGAGCTTGAAATATCCCATACATAGATACAAATTCATAAAAAGTCCACCATAAATGATTTGGGCACTTTTGTTTCAAAAACAGTTTCATTTGAGTGATCAACTATGACACAAAGAGATCATTATTTTCCATTAAAAAAAAAATCCATTGTGGGTTTGGGTGGGACTGGGGTCGGGGTTGAGAATAGGATTATTCCCACGTATCTGTAGCTACTGAAACTGATGTCATTAACCTGCCTGTCAAACGTGACGAACTAGTCAAAAAAATTACACTAAGATATGTGATATCTTATTGAATACGAAGCCAGAATGACTGTCCTGTGATTGCCGTCCATTTTAGGACTAACATGGAAGTACACCACAGTCTCCTTAAATCATACAATGTTTTGTACAATTTTATTTAATTTCACAGAACATCATCTGTTTTTGCCAAAACTGTTTCCTTTTTTTCCCTACGTTGACACAAACAAACATTATATATTGTGAGAAAACATGTTTTGAAAACAAAAAGTAGACTGTGGCTATAGCCTATATAGACGGACAGTATTTTGTTACGTCATTGTGTATGTTTCAGCGCTAAACCTATCCTTAGTGACGTCTCGCCACTGTCGTTCTGCTAGTTAACCACTGCTAAATATAATGGCGCTGCGTGCGAAAGTATCATTTCTCCTTAATGCGGCTTCCCCAGTCTTACATATGACGTCGTTCCGTCGTCTCTTTCTAGTTACGTTTGAAACGTTTTGATATGGTTCTAGCTTGTTTTTCATTAAAAAAAAAACATATTTTGGGCAATATGGCTATAAAAAATGTATTACACTCGCATGTGAATCGTACTGATTTTACGACACTCGTGTCAGAATTCATGCTCTCGCTCTGGTAATACAACAATCCTGACACTCGTTTCGTAAAATTAGTACGACACATAAACTCGTATAATAATCCCTTTTGTTCATTACGTTATTTGTTTAATATGTTGGGTTTCGTTTCTTTATCTCTGTCCACCCTTCCTGGCGGCAAATCGTAGAAGAAGTATACAGCGGTTACCCCGTCAAACTATGACAGAATCTGCTACCTCACGAGATGTTATACTCCAAACAAGCTAAGCAAGTGTGGTCGCAAGATAATTGCCCATGAATACACGTCGTGTGGAAACAAAAAGGTAAGTTTATTTGAAGCATCTGCTGGTTACGCAATCGGACTTACGGTTGCCACTTACAGCGGTATTTCACGACTGAGTGGAAACGTATAAGTTTATTTGAAGCATCTGCTGGTTACGCAATCGGACTTACGGTTGCCACTTACAGCGGTATTTCACGACTGAGTGGAAACGTATAAGGCCACTGTACCGACTTCCCTCTCGCTGGCTACTAACAGTTAACCTTTAACCAAAGTATGGTCAAGGACCACACAGATAATGTGATTGGACACCCCATGGACTACTCTTTTATATACGTCATCCCGCAGACAGGGTACACGTTCCATGGCCTTTGATATACCTCTCTTGGTGCACTGGCTGAAACGAGAAATAGCCCAGTGGGTCCACTGGTGGAAATATTATCACTGAGATGAACGCATTGTCACTGGGTTCCGTTCCGCCCCTGATTGGCATATAGCATATGTAAAAACAAATATAGAGACACAGGGGGCGTTTGCACTGAAAATGTAAGATATTATATATTCTTCAAAAAAGAAACTTGACATTGATTTTCAAAGATTAATAAAACAAAACAACTGGTAGACATGATAAAAGCAACCAAAGATCAAGACACCATGGGAAGTGAGTTACTCCGTGCATGTCCCAAACAGTATCTCTGGCATACACAGGCATACGTCTCGATATCTGATGTCCGTCAGTGCACCTGTCACGTGCACGAGAGCCGTCCTACCACCATGATGGATTCCTGCCCACACCATGACACTGCCACCACCTACACAGTCAACTTGTTGCACGCAGTTTGGAGTTTAACGTTCCCCTCGGCGTCTATAGACACGTGTGCGTCCACCAGCACGTAACAGGAGAAAACGAGACTCATCTGAGAATAAAACAGTCCTCCACCTGGCACGTGTCCATCTCACCCTCTGCTGGCACCACTGCAGACGCTCCGCTAAGTGACGTGGGGTCGATTACGAACTGTCAGGTCAGAAATTCTGCGTAGTCCAGGGATTTGTGTCGCTGTGGTTGTTGCTGGTGTGGTTCGATTTCGAAGATGACTCACCTGGATGTATCGATCTTGAGAGGCGGTGGTTAATATGGGACGACCTGACCTTGGCCTGTCATTGACACTTTGAGTGGTGTGGTACCGTGCCCATAAAGCAGAGATTATCTGTCTGGAGACGCCAAAGTGCCTTGCCACAGCTTGTGGAGTTGCCCTTCCTTGCAATATCCCAACGGCATTATTGCGTTGAGCTGACGTTAATCTTGGCATTATTGCGTTGCCTACAGTGTCGTTATGAGGTCTGTTTGAATCACTGCTGATGTGGCATTTTATGCGCCACCAACGGAGGGTTCGCCATGCAAAATTACAGAACTTCATGATGCACGTGCTTCTCTGGGGATTGCGCTTTTGCGTTTCAGTACAAACGTTGACTATGGCTACGTTCATGCGAATCGAACTTGTTGAATAGTGTTTTATAGCATCACCATTCGCTCACTTACTTGATTGTCTTTGCGATGGCTTGGATTTCATAAAAATAATTCGATATTATTATTTTTACCAATGTCAAGTGTCTTTTTTGAAGAGGAGAGAGAGAGAGAGAGAGAGAGAGAGAGAGAGAGAGAGAGAGAGAGAGAGAGAGAGAGAGAGAGAGAGAGAGAGAGAGAGAGAGAGAGGGAGGAGAGGAGAGAGGGAGATGGAGGGAGAGAGAGAGAGAGAGCGAGCGAGCGTGAGCGTTTACGAATATAATTGAACCATATTTTATTATTCTTTGTTTCAAGTGGTGCATCAAAGGTCTGTGTGTTTCCAGTCCGGACGCCCCGACCGTTCTCGGTAAGGTTATTACATAATTAAGGTATCACACCACTATTACAACCAGTCACACCACTATTACAACCAATTACACTACTATTACAACCAGTCACACCACTATTACAACCAATCACACCACTATTACAACCAGTCACACCACTATTACAACCAATCACACCAATATTGTAGCCAATCACATCACTATTGCAGCCAATCGCATCACTATTGCGGCCAATCACATCATTATTGTAGCCAATCACATCACTATTGCAGCCAATCACATCACTATTGCTACCAATTACACCATTATTGCGGCCAATCACATCGTTATTGTAGCCAATCACTGCACTATTGTAGCCAATCACATCATTATTGTAGCCAATCACTGCACTATTGTAGCCAATCACACCAATATTGTAGCCAATCACTGCACTATTGCAGCCAATCACATCATTATTGCTACCAATTACACCATTATTGCGGCCAATCACATCGTTATTGTAGCCAATCACTGCACTATTGTAGCCAATCACTGCACTATTGTAGCCAATCACTGCACTATTGTAGCCAATCGCACCAATATTGTAGCCAATCACTGCACTATTGCAGCCAATCACATCATTATTGCTACCAATTACACCATTATTGCGGCCAATCACATCGTTATTGTAGCCAATCACTGCACTATTGTAGCCAATCACACCAATATTGTAGCCAATCACTGCACTATTGTAGCCAATCACATCATTATTGTAGCCAATCACTGCACTATTGTAGCCAATCACATCACTGTTGTAGCCAGTCACATCAGCATTACAGCCAACCACACTACTATTGCAACCAACAACAGCACTATTGCAGCCAGTCACATCACTATTGCAGTATTTTGGGCACATGGCGGTCCAAACAGGCAGGTCTCGAAGGAGCAAATTAAGCTAATTTAGTACAAAAATAAATCTCTGTTTCCAGAACTGCTATTACGATTAGTTTTCATAAAGGTACAGGTTAACAGATGTTTTGTAATTTCGACGTGTTGTCTATAGAGAGGATATTCCCTACATGTTTTCGTTAGTAGCAAGGGATATTTTATATATACCATCCCACAGGTAAGATAGCACGTTCCACGGCCTTTGATATACAGGCGCACGTGCCATCTTCTATTTGTCTTCCATTGATTACGACCATTAACTATTGTACGCACATCTATTTAAAAAAAATATATATATAAATAGTTTATTTTAATTATAAAATTACAAAATTAATCCAAATTAAATAACGAAGGATATGTACAAACATGCATGCGTGCGTGCGTACGTGCGTGCGTGCATGCATGCATACATACATACATACATGGATGTCTGGATAGCTCATAACGCATCGTGGTTAGTCTGCAATTTGCGGGAGATTCGGTGCCACAGGTTTGAGTCCCAGCAACGGCATGGGACAATTCGTGAGGCCAGAAAGAATTTAATTATCCCCTGCGCCAGTGCGTTAATATATATATATATATATATATATATATATATATATATATATATATATATATATATATATATATATATATATATATAACAGTCAACCTCGACATACATACAATATATAGATATCCATACATCAATACATGCATGCATACATACATATATGCATACATACATTCATACACACATACATATACATACATATACATACATACATAAAAACATACCAACATACATACATACGTAAATAAAGAAATAAAGAATGAATGAATGAATGTTTAACGACACCCCAGCACACAATATATATATATATATATATATATATCGGCTGTTGTGTGTCAATCTATCAAACTAAGGTAAAATAAATTTAAATTTAAAGTAAATATATAAAATTATTAATTTTAAAATAATAAATGAATAGTAGACAAATATATAAAAATAAATAAATAAATAAATAAATGACAAAAGATGTAAATTAATTTTAAAATTATTAATAAATAAATAAATAAATAAATAAATAAAATAAAGTGTTATTTATTTCAGACGACTGTCCACAAGGAGACGAGGCTGGTTACGGCTGTACTGCGGCGATGTGCAACACTTTGTCCGTGAGACAGCGCGCTAATCACTGCTGCGCCACCTGTCGCCCTTGAACGATCCCCACTCCAGCTACAGAGAGAAGGGATCACTGGTGATGCTGGCGAGGTCGGGGCGGTCGAATTTGGGGCCGGGACGTCTTGTGAAGAGTTCCAGTAGCACAACACGCGCGCGTGCCATCCTCTTTTTGTCTTCCAGTGAATTGTGTCCCATGAACTATCGTCCTCAAATCTGTATTTCTTAACCACTACCGGATCTGTTCAGGATTGTTTTTTTTGTGTGTGTTTTTTTGTTGTTTGGTTGTTGTTTTTTCGTTTTGTTGTTGTTTTTCAGTGGGTTTTTTGTTGTTGTTTTCTCTCTCTCTCTCTCTCTCTCTCTCTCTCTCTCTCTCTCTCTCTCTCTCTCTCTCTCTCTCTCTCTCTCTCTCTCTCTCTCTCTCTCCCTTTTCTTATTTTTGTTGTTTTTTCCCCACATTTTGTGGGGTTTTTATACTTCCCAGATGATCGTAAAATACGCGGGCGTTATTTTCAATTTGATTTAATTTCGCGATAACTATCGTCCTCAAATCTATTGGCCTGTAATGTTACTGAATCGGGAGGGGGGGGGGGGGGGGGGGTCTTGTTTTTTTTGTTTTTTTGTTTCTTTAAATTTGTTTTTGTTTATTTCAGTGGTTTGTTTTTCGTGTCTTTGTTTCAGACATCGTGGGTTTCTTATATTTTACGTGGCCGTAAAATATAACGTAATTTATTTACAATTATATTAATATTATGTGGGTGTCTTTCTTACATAAGCGGTATCTACACACGCGTGCACACACACACACACACACAGATACACGCAAACATACACACGCACACACACACACTCATTCACGCACACACACACATATACCCACGCTCACACACATTTCTTCTTTTAATCTAGTGTAGTGAAAAGTGGTTACTCCTTGCTGCCTGTCAATAAATAATAATCGACAAAAGAACAGTGTTGTTTTGTTTTATCTTTTTTGTTTTCGGAGTATTCTTTATTTATTTAAACAAAGGAATGTGCCGCCCCCCTCCACCCACCCACACACACACACCCTTCACTAAAGCCTTCCCCTCGATCCAATGTCGCATTGTTATACAGCCATTCCGTAGGCAACTCTTTTCGATTAGCAGCAAGAGATATGCGTCATCCCACAAAGTCTTTACTACACCAGTTGTGGAGCACCGGTTGGAACGGGACATAGCCCAATGTGCCCAGCCAATGAATACAAAATACAAACCGTTGTTATCCCTCTCCTATCATTAGATGTGAATATGTTCATCACAATACATTATGAAGAGTTCATTACCAAATGTTTTACATCCAATAGTCGATGATTAATATATCAATGTGCTCTAGTGGTGTCGTTAAACAAAACAAAATTTGTTTTCAGAAAAACCTGGTTTCCGTGTAACACGTGCATCACGTCCTGTTTAAAGAGCATATATCCGATCATATCAGTGATAAAGCGCTCGCCTGGTGCGTGGTCGGTCTGTGATCGATCCCCGTCGGTGGGTCCATTGGGCTATTTCTCGTGTCATACAGTACACTAGGACTGGTATATCAAAGGCCCATAGGCTCCCATTTGTGTAGGGGGCAAGCTGGCGTTTGCCCGAATTAAACGAAAATGTCCGAATCTTATTAGCATTAATACCAAACAGCTGTATAGGTTTGCAAACGAACCACTATGCACTTTTACATGGATTACAAGTAATTTTGTTCTCTTGCACCTGCCAGTGCAGGCGTCCCCCTTTCCCACCCAACGTTCCGGCATGTGTCCATGACAGGCGTGCGCTAAAACAGCTTGCTTTGAATTTGCACGTTAAACCCTATGACCTGGCTGACCTCAGATCGCGTCATGGTCTGTAGGAACCTTGGTGAGATGGGATCCTCTTCCCGCACAAGAAAATATACGTAATTTGCGCCACACTAAATAAATAAAGATACAAGTCCGAGTATTGTTCCTACAGAAAGAAAGACATGTTTTATTTAACGACGCACTCAACACATTTTATTTTCGTTTATATGGCGTCAGACACCCGCTGTTGCCACTTCATGAGCTACTCTTTCCGATTAGCAGCAAGGGATCTTTTATATGCACTATCCCACAGACAGGGCAGTACATACCACGGCATTTGATATACCAGTCGTGGTGCTCTGACTGAAGTCAGAAATAGCCCAATGGGACCACCGACGGGGATCGATCCCTTACCGACCGCGCATCGAGCGAATGGTCCTACAGATTGCCATTTGACGTCATTCTGATAACGCTGCGATGTTGTAACATATTGAGTACACCTTCATTGCCAATTCCCAAATCTGGACTGGTGTACGCCTATATCGCGTTTAGAAAATGACCTCTTCATAGGCCTATGTATCAGTTAGGAAACGTTTTGTTTAACGACACCACTAGAGCACATTGATGTATTAATCATCGGCTATGGGATATGTCAAACATTTGATAATTTTAGAAAGGAAAGCCGCTACATTCATTTTTTTCAATTAATAGCAAGGGATCTTTTATATGCATCATACCACAGATAGCATAGTACATACCACGGCCTTTGATATACCTGTTGTGGTGTACTGGCTGGAACGAGAAATAGCCCAATTGGCCCACTGGCGGGGATCTATCCCAAACTAACCGTGTATCAAGCGAGCGCTTTATCAATGGGCTACGTCCCCCCCCCCCCCTCCCGACACACACAAACACCACCCCACCCCCACCCAGTAGCTTATTATCTTCGTAAATGACGGTGAAAATTTACAATTGGTACCAGGTACTTGTAAGCCACAAACGTTAAACAGCAGTTAGATAATGATTTGATCATTTTCAAAGAAGGGTACGAACTAAATTGTGTAAAACTGGATCTACTATACACATAGAAGGCGAGATGTAGCCCAGTGGTAGAGCACTCGATGGATGCGCTGTCGGCCTTGGATCGATATCCCCGTCAGTGGGCCCATCGGGCTATTTCTCGTTCCAGGCAGTGCACCACGACTGATATATCAAAGGCTCTGGTATGTGTTACCCTGTCTTTGGGATGGTGCATATAAAAGATGCCTTGCTACCAATGGAAAACAAATGTAGCGGTTTTCCTCTCTAAGAGAAAATGTCAAAATTACCAAAACAAAACAAAACAAACTTTAACTTTAAACAAAGTCAACTCCAACATGATATTTAGATTCTTTATTTGACAACACAATTTAATTAATTTTTTATTTTAAACTTACTGTGCTTAAAGATAATAAATCGGACAGTACAGTGGTATTTAAGAACGTGTCAATAAATAATTATTATGTTTAATTACGTTTTATTATACTGAGTATCTTCGTCGACATTTTTTTTACTTTGCTTACATATTTTAAAAATATTAATTTGCTTGTACATGTTACACTGATAACAAGGAAAATATATTTGCAGTAAGTAGTGTGTAAACATATTCTCAGAGCAGTAATGGCAAACAAATCGCCAAGGGCGGGTCTACGGTAGGTTAAGGCAGTTTGACAAATGTTACCGAAAGTCACTAACCCTTACCTAAGATTTGGCTAGTGCCTTAATGTATTATACTAATACAGTTAAAACGACATACCCTAGTTTTTAAACACTAAGGCATATTTGTTTACTATTAGAGCCTTTTTTTAACAACTGAAATCATACTTTACTATTATTATTTACATTATCCATTTCCGTACATTCGAAGTGTTTTTGGTCATCTTGGTGTTTTTAATATCATAAAATGCATTTCTCGTAATATTTTAAAAACGCACGTGCGTCTGAGAAGTAACAGTTATGGAGTCGAGTTTTGGTCTATTTTTAGAGGGTATTTCACCATTTCAAAGTCACAGACTCATGTTTCACTCAACTGTAACTTTATCCAAATGCGTTACAAGTTTGTAGATTAACTAAACTTAGTTTTAATTTTCACGGGCTGAAACTAGGGTCTGTCCCTTTAATAATTTCCAAATATTTACTAGCCGAGACCGAGGGTTAGTGGATTTGTCGAACCCTGGAACTTGAGCGAATCTAACGATGTAATATTCCAATACATTAAGTAAAGTCTTACATTTAAAGGGACATTCCTGAGTTTACTGCACTTTTTAAGATTTATCGACTTTTACAGAGACTTTATAACCATTGTAATTACAATAATTTTCTGCATAACATATTAGTGGCTGTATATTAAACGTGTTTCTGATTGTTCTAATATGTGTACTAGGTTACATTTCATTTTATTTCCTAAAATATATTTTTTTCGTACGTACGAAATTATTTGAAGACGAAATCCAGTTTTGGCTTCTTACACATATTAAGACGACCAGAAACACATTGAATATACAGACACTGATATTCTAAACAAGAAAATATATTTAACATGTAAGTTTATTCGTAGAAATATTTTATTAGTCGGAAACATCTTACAATGCAGCAAACTCAGGAATGTCCCTTTAAAATAAAAAGTACTATATTGATTTGTTTTCATTAAAATATCGTCAAGGCGAGTATTTTTTATAAGTATTATTTGCAAATTTTAAGCACACGTGATTATTATTATAATTAGTAGTAGTAGTAGTGTTTATTATTATTATTGTTATTATTATATATTATTATTATTATTATTATTATTATCTAACTAAACATAAATATTTATGAAATATAGTTATCACCTTCTTGGCTAATTATAATAGCGTAAACATGTATAGTCTATAAATTCTTCGTCATTGTTTTAACTTTTAAGATCTAAAACAAACAAAAACCCTATTTTCTTTTGTAGTATCTTAAATACCTCTGAAACCGACTAAAAAAATCATCGAACGATCTTTGAAAATTGTTCTGATAACCAAAATTAAACAAGCTTGGAAATGGTCTAGAATTGGATGATCTGAACGGTGGGATTTGCCTAAAAGGCGGATTCTGGTTGTGAGGCGGATTTTGTCTGAACGGTGGGTTTTGCCTAAAAGGCGGATTCTGGTTGTAAGGCGGATTTTGTCGGAACGGTGGGTTTTGCCTAAAAGGCGGACGTTGTCTGTAAGGCGGGTTGTGTCTATACGGCGGGCGGCGATTGGGGCGATTTGGATAGGGATGAATGGTTCGTTCTGGCGGCAGTTGAAACGTGGGACTCTCGAACACCCGCGGGAAGCGCTGACCAAAGGGAGCGAACTGTGGGAATTGCTGCTGAAATGGCGTCGTAAAAGGCAGCTGGGTTGCTGGGGTGAGAATCTGCGGCGAGTTGCACGTGCCGCAACAGATGCCCTTGGCGATTGTTAGGTTCCTACAGTCAAATCGCGTGCACCTCGCATCCGGGTCATCACCGGCTGGACAGTTGTCTGTAAACGAAAGAAGGGAAAATAAATAGAGACCAGCCTCTAATACGAGCTTGTGTCGCAGGGCCTACTGTCAAATTACGAAACGGGTGTCGGGATTATTGTATTGTCCGAGCGAGAGTGAGGGTATTTCATAAAATCAGTACGACTCACACACGAGTGTAATATTTCTACCGGTCGAGTCGTGGTTGAACCATCGGACATAAGGCTGGTAGGTAATGGGTTCGCAACCCGGTACCGGCTCCCACCCAGAGCGAGTTTTAGCGACCCAGTGGGTAGGTGTAAGGCCACTACACCCTCTTCTCTTTCAATAACCACTAACAGCCAACAACTAACCCACTGTCCGGAACAGACAGCCCAGATAGCCGAGTTATGTGCCCAGGACAACGTGCTTGAACCTTAATTGAATATAAGCACGAAAATTGAGTTAAAATAAAACGAAAATAATTTCTTTAATGTCCACATTATTTTTTTTTATGAATAACAAGGCGTGTCTTAAAATGGTTCAAACAGAACGAGGAGACGGGAATATTTTGTCTCTTAATTTATTAAATCAAATTATTTAGTTTGAATCCCGTTATTTTTTACATCTATTAAACGTATCAATGTTTTGTGAGCATTTTAATCCCACTTTTATAGTATATTTAACACATTTATTTTATTGTGGAAAAAAATATACCCCCCCCCCCACCCCACCCCACCCACCCCACCCCTGTATTCACATCTGACGTAATACATCACAGAAGCCGATACCGTTGTTAGCTGACAAGTGGTATATTATTCTGCAAAGGACAAACAAACCAATATTCATTATTTCGCTATGGTCGCCGACAGATCTTACCTGGAGTATTGGGAGCTCGTGGAGACACTACGCACAAGCCAGACTGACACCACTGGAAACAAAACACACAATACACATAGAAATATGAACGATAAAACTGTTACAACAATCTCGGCACAAAACAGAGTCAAAGGGATATTTTAACAAGGTCGTGACTACTACCAAGAAGCATCGGCATCCTCAGTCCCCAGGATGACATCAGGGCTCGAACAAAATAAGTTGTTATATACGGCAATTTTGAATGCTTTTTGCTGTAGGCAAAATGGTCACCTAACGGTTAACGGTTTTTGTTGTAAACAAAATGTCATCTACGGCTATTTTGAGCCTACGTAAAGCAATTACAAGATAGGAAATGTTTTATTTAACGACGCACTCAACACATTTTATTTACGGATATATGGCGTCAGACATATGGTTAAGGACCACACAGATATTGAGAGAGGAAACCTGCTGTCGCCATTTGATGGCCTACTCTTTTCGATTAGCAGCAAGGTATCTGTTATATGCACCATCCCACAAACAGGATAGCACATACTATATACCAGTCGTGGTGCACTGGATGGAACGAGAAATAGCCCCAATGGGCTCACCGTCGGGGATCGATCCTAGACCGACCGCGCATCAAGCGAGCACTTTACCACTGGGCTACGTCCTGCCCCAAGAAATGTTAGTGACAATGTTAACTTGGTTAACACATCAATAAATGGAGATGATTCATCTTCAAAGTGGTCTTGTGACGAGTACAACATTTGTGTACTTCACTGTCATCAGTATCCATTTGCGGAGTTGACCGCACATATAATCGGACGGGGCGGAGGGCGGGGGGGGGGGGGGGGGGGGATTAAAAACAAAATTAAATAAGAATTAAAAAAACCGTCACTGCTTGGGCTGGTAAAACCGCACATATAGTCGGATAGAGGCGGGGGTGCGTGTGTGATTTCATTAAAAACTAAATTAAATAAGAAGTTAAAAACAATCACTGCTTGGGCTGGTAAAGCCGCGCATATAATCGGATGGGGCGGAGTGCGTGTGTGATTTCATTAAAAACAAAATTAAATAAGAAGTAAAAACAAAACCATCATTTCTGGAGCTTGTAAAAGCGCACATATAATCGGATAGGGGAGGGGAGGGGTGATTTCATTAAAAACTAAATTAAATAAGAAATAAAAAAAAAAAAAAAAAAAAAAACCATCACTGCTTGGGTTGGTAATACAACAATAGGTCTTTGTAGACGTATTTGGGTTTGACAATTAGATCTACGACCGTACACTTTCACAGATCTATGCATAGTCGAAATTACACAGCTTATGGAGCACGACCTAGCAGCCATTCTGATAATGACGTCATACCTTCTTGTTCCCACATGAGGTCCCGTCGTGAGCCAGTGTCGGGAAACAGCGGTTGCTGGTGCTGTTGAGGCAGTAGAGGCTGTGACACATGTCGTCGAACACCCTGCCGCCGCGGTTGTACACCGTCTGAAACACATGACGTCATCCAAGCATTACACTATTTTGACCTCGTGTATCTTCTTTTTTTTCTTTTTTTTATTATTATTATTTTTTTATTTCCTAGTTTATTTTTGTAACCACAAGAGTGCTATTTAACAATAATGCCACGGCGCCCCAAATAATAATATTTCGTTACTCACCATGAAAGTTGAAGTTATAAAAGTTGCCTAGAGTATGTGTGTGTGTGTATGTGTGTGTGTGTGTGTGTGTGTGTGTGTGTGTGTGTGTGTGTGTTTGTGTGTGGGGGGATATGTTTGTGTGGGGGGATGTGTGTGTGTGTGTTTGTGTGTGGGGGATATGTTTGTGTGGGGGGGATGTGTGTGTGTGTGTGTATGTGTGCGTGTGTGTGTGTGTGTGTGTGTGTGTGTGTGTGTATACATATATAGAGAGTTTATGTTTTTTTTTATTATTATATATATATATATATATATATATATATATATATATATATATATATATATATATATATATATATATAAAGCATGGATTGAACAGAAACCTCGGTACATTGGCCTTGGTGCCAATTCATTTGCCTTGATAACCTAAATACTTTCGTTTACATTTTCCATATACTCTAGGCAACTTTTGTAGCGGGGGAGGGGGGGGGGGGGGTTGCTCTTTTTATTTCGTTTTTATTTTTATTTTTTTTATTTTGTTCGAGGGCGGGGGGGGGGGGGGGAGCTTACTTTGGTATTTATTATCCACTACGACCAATTATATTTGAGAAGAATGAGGGAATAATTCCGCCGTGTTTTCAGATTTACTTGGTCAAATGTCATAATATGTGTGTTGAATTTACCGAGACTTTATATGTCGTATGTGTGAGGTATGATTCATGGAGTCGAATGTCGTAAATGCTAGGTATGACCGTATGATTCTACCAAACACAATTTGAATATAATCAGGCGATAATTTCTCTGTGTGTTTCCAATTTCGCGGTTCGCTCAAACATGTCAAAAAGTCCTGTCTTGGATTTACCGATACTTTTTATCATGTAGTCGATTGTCGTACGTTCAAGGTATGACTCACTGAGCCGAATGACGTATGTGCGAGGTTTGATTCGTGGAATTTGCCGTAGAGTCCCGAGTGTCAAACTTACCCTACAGAACTTAGACTTGTCCCCGAGGTAGATCTCGCACTGGATGTCGGCGGGGTACTTCTGTCCGAACGGAGTCTGTATATATTGAGCTATGTTCTGTGGGGTTCCATCACGCTTCGTCGTGCACCCGTCAGTCCGCCTGGAGCGAACGAAAAAAAGGAGGAAATTTCTTGAAAGAAAAATGGTTCTCAAAATTTGTTCTTAGCCTACGAAGAAGAGGAGGAAGCAGAGGCAGATCTAGGGGGGGGGGCTAAATTTTGCAACAGTTATACTTGTATTATATACTAATTTTCATTTTTTTTACGATCCCCTCCAAACTTCCCCCAAAGTTCCATCGGCATTCCGTCTCGTCATTGCCCCCCCCCCCCCCCCCCCCTCGCATAAATGGATTTTCTGGATCCGTCACTGGGAGGTGTAGTAAGAAGAAGACGAAAGAAAGAGAGAGAGAGAAAAAAAATAGAGCGAGAGAGTACGAAGGAAAGAACTAAAGAAAGAAAAAGGAAAGAAAGAAAGAAAGAAAGAAAGAAAGAAAGAAAGAAAGAAAGAAAGAAAGAAAAACGGATAGTTACTTTCCGATGTAGTCCGATATTGTGGTCTGTGAACATTCTGAGAACAGCCACGGGTTAGAAGCCTTGCTCCGGTTCGGAATTGAGATGCTAGTCGACATGACGTTTTTGTTGTTGTTAGGACAAACGTTATTTTGACCATCGTGCGCCGCACCCAGGCTGAAATAATTATAGGATGAAAAATAAATGTATTTGTTTCGTAAAAAGTTATTGTATTATTTTAAAAACAAATCTACGCATCTACCAATAACAGTATTAGGAACCGGGAGAGTTCTTCTACACTTGTGTCCAGGCTGTCATTACTGATATAATGTGTTTTATTAGCTCCAGTACTCTGACCATAAGAGAGCAGGACGACATTTGGACTGTTATGACGCTCTCATTACCGTCAGAAAATAAAGTTTGTTTTATTTAACTACGTCACTAGAGCACATTGATTTTTTTATCTTATCATCGGCTATTGGACGTCAAACATATGGTCATTCTGCCACTGTTTTTAGAGAAAACCCACTGTCGCCACATAGGCTACTCTTTTACGACAAGCAGCAAGGGATCTTTTATTTGCGCTTCTCACGGGCAGGATAGCACAAACCATGGCCTTTGTTGAACCAGTTATGGATCACTGGTCGGTGCAAGTGGTTTTACACCTACCCATTGAGCCTTGCGGAGCACTCACTTAGGGTTTGGAGTCGGTATCTGGATTAAAAATCCCATGCCTCGACTGGGATCCGAACTCAGTACCTACCAGCCTGTAGACCGATGGCCTAACCTCGACGCCACCGAGGCCGATTTCAGAGAATAATGAATATAAAAACTGCGCAATCTGTACCTACCAAACGGTAGTCAAAGATTCATGCTCTAATACAACAACAATACTATGTTTGACGTGAAATACCTTTACATCGATAATTTTCGAGCTCCCTGGTAACAAAATGTTCACATATTAATCATTAATACTCACACTGCAGGAAGAAACCCGACAGTACACCCCTTTCAATAAAGTCATGGTTAAATACGTATTTGCTGACTGTCCAAATGCCCGTCTTGCTGTCTCACGGTCAGAGTACTCGAGATAATATTTTATGTACCGAGATACCAACCCCAAAACAACGAGACAAGGGCTTAACCAGTAAATCACCAGAGTCGGGTCGGGTACGTTTTGGCCATGCCCATAATGCCGTTAGAGTTTCGAGCATGTCTGTGCCGAGGCCGGTCTCTGGTTAGCCAGAAATCTGGCTCGGGACAGAAGCTTACAGGGGCAATTTGGAATAATTACTCTAAATATAAATGGGGAAGTTTAAATAAAAAATTTGTTTGTGCGTTTCTAAAAAGTAATTATAAAAATAATAAAAATAAAAAATATTTTGGACACATAACTGTGAACGGGCAGTCTAAATTCAAAATTAATTATTATATAATTTTAGCCCTTGGTGGTAAATCATCAAAGTCGATCTGAATAGAAACTTGTTTTTGCTTTGCTTTGCTTTGCTTTGCTTTGCTTTGCATGGTTTCGTTTTACTTTCGTTCGTTTCGCTTTGCTTGGTTTTCTTTGGTTTATTTTGATTTTGCTTTGCTTGGTTTGGCATGGTATGGTTTTCTTTGCTTTGTTTAGCTTTGTTTTGCTATGGCTTGAATAATTGCTTAGTTTTGCTTTGCTCTCCTATGTCCTGCTTTGTTTTGCTTAGCTTTGCTTTTTGTTTATTTATTTTGTTCTTGTTTTCCCTTTTAAAATATATATATATATATTTGATGTAAATATGTAAATAGTTGGAGGGTTTGTTTTTTGTCTGTTTGTTTCTTTGCTTGTTGTTGGAGGGGGAGGCGGTAGTAGGGAGAGGGTTTGGTGTTTACCTGTGGGCGATTTCGTGAGCTACTAGAGTTGCAGTCTCTTGTGTTTTTAAAGCTTCAACAATGGACTGACTAAATTTGGTGCACGTGCCATTTTGAAAAGCAAGCCCTGGCAAAAAGAAAAATACGCATACGGACTTATTAATATTGGTTATCATAAAATATGTAACACGTAATTTAAAAAGGTCATTTCAATTTCAGTACATTTGTACGTGTGTCTGTGTATCTCTCCACCTTTCTCTCTTTCTCTCTATATCTCTCTCGCGCTCTCTTATCTCTATATCGAGAACTTCTCTCTCTCTCTCGCTCTCTCTATCTCTATCTTGTATATCTCTATCCCTTAATATATAGATCTCTTTTACTATATTCTTTTATCTGTATTTATGTCTCTATCTATTCTCTAGTCTCTGTCTCTATCTATCTCTGAGTCTAATCTCTCTATCTCTCTCTCTCTCTGATCTCTATATCTCTGTCTCTGTATCTGTCTCTGTATCTGTCTCTATCGACTATCGACTCTCTATTCTAAACATTTGCCTTATGTATGTATATCTATATCTATCTATCTAAGCTTTATGTATTATATATCTATCTCTCTCTCTCTCTCTCTTCTCTATATCTCTCTCTCCTCTATCTCTCCTCTCTCTTTCTGTATCTGCTTGTCTATGTCTTTATGTCTCTCTATCTCTACTAGTCTATATCTCTCTCTGTCTGTCTGTCTATCTACTCTCTCTCTCTCTCTATCTCTCTCTCTCTCTCTACTTCTCTCTCTCTCTTGCTCTCTCACTCACCTATCTCTAGTCGACTATCGATCTATCTATACAATTTGCCCTTATGTATGTATATCTCTATCTATCTATCTAATCTCACATACTCTCTCTCTCTTTCTCTCTCTCTCTCTCTCTCTCTCTCTCTCTCTCTCTCTCTCTCTCTCTCTCTTACTCTCTCTCTCTTACTCTCTATTGCTGTCTCTGGTTTCTCTGTATTTATGTCTCTCTCTCTTTCTCTCTATCTCTCTCCTAGATCCCTCTCTCTCTCTCTCTATCTCTTCTCTCCTCTCTCTATCTCGATCTCCTCTCTCTCTCTCTCTCTCTCTCTCTCTCTCTCTCTCTCCGTCTCTATATCTGTCTTTGTCTTGTACACTATCATACATTTCTTCAAGACATCATTTTCACAATCATTACCTATGCTTACAAGATTTGCATCTTAACACTATTAAGCATTGCATCAAATTAAATCAGTAAACCCTCACTGGAAAAACCATGTCATGAAATCATTTCGCCATAATTTCGCCCTACTACATTAAAGTTATCGATCGACTTACCGACTAGCCCAGCTCTACCATTTCCTCGTCAAGTCAAATCTGAAATTCAAATACAAAAAGTAGATTTTGTTTTACCCAAAATACTAATGATGGTGTGTGTGTGTGTGTGTTATATTTGGGCGCAGCTTGTTTGGTTAGAGTGGAGTGGGAGGTTAAAAGACGTGAAGGGTGTGTGTGTGTGTGTGGTGTGTGGGGTGTGTGGGATTCTCTCTCTCTC